>NC_057800.1:711447307-711636085 GCF_018294505.1 Triticum aestivum
GCCCGCTGATTGTTGGTCGCTTTTTGTTCCATTACATATTCTCTATTGGTGTGCACCCCAGCCCAACCCCGTCAACTCCCGTCACTTCTATTGGTCTTTATTATGTTGTTGTTGCACTGGGCCTTGTTCTTACAAGAAATTTTGCCAAGATCGTGAATAAAGAGATTGAAAAGTAGCTTGAAGCATCTATAGATGGGATGCGAGAATACTTGCACCGGGCACGCATCCTTGAGACGTCCTCCTCAGTGCTCTCACGCGCATGCCATACTAGGCCAGTCCATTAGGCATCTCGACCGGATTGCTCGACTGGTCTCCTTGCTTGCTCGCTAGCCCGGTTGACCGTCGACAAATTGACCGGCAAGATGACCGTTGACCATTGATTTTTTTAAGTCACAGACTTGCAAAAGTACAGAAAATTGTAAAAAAATTCATGAATTGGTTTTTTAATATTTTTTCATGATTTATAAAATAGTGCATACGTATTTGAAAATTTACCGGATTCTGAACTTGAAAAAATCATGAATTTGGACAAAATTCTAGAAAAAAGATCATCGACTTGAAAGAAGTTCAGGCTTTTGAGGTTTTAATTTTTACTCCCTAAACTAATATAAGAGCGTTTAGATTGTTAATCTAAACACTTATATTAGTTTAAATCAAGCTGCAATTTTGCAGGCAGTTGCTCGAGCAGGAATTTCTTCTTGCCTGGTCATAATGTGAACGCTCTTGACATGCTTAAAATCCAACGCAGCGGTCCAACAGTGGCCAATCTGGCTTGTACCAAGGTGGCACGTACCGTAGTACTCCCACTGTAAAGTGATCTAAAAGATCTTATATTACTTTACATAGGGAGTACTATTAAAGAAATAGTGTTTTTTACTTTGACAATCCATATTTGTACATGTCTTATTTAAATCCTGGAATGCCAACAGAACTGCAATGTGATTTTGGCCTTGGTTACTTATGTGCATGAGCACATAGGATCAATAGTTACTTTTGCTTCCCACGTACGTACAAGGTCTTTGTATTTTTCGAAAAGATAAGGTCTCATATAATTTGGTACAGATTAGCAAGCAACCCACTACTACAGTAACATGTGTACCTTCTCTGAAGTTGGATTAACTCTGTTTTCTTATTCTGTCATTTAACTGAGCCATTTACATGTGGGCATTGCTGGTAGCACGAGTTACAAATTTCGTCGACATGGACTCCATCATGTGTGCCTTTCAACTCCGGTGCAACTTCCTTCCCAACCAATACAGTCGAGCACACTGTGTTTGCCTTGCCGCTTGATCCGTCTTTGTTCTGCAATGAGCTGAAGCTCCTGTCTGCCACACATGTCTGAATTCTCGACTTGCTCCGCCAATTCAAGAACCATTAGGTTCGTATGGCGGCCCTGCATTTTTTAGTTATGAACCGTTAGTTATTATAGCATCTATAGCCAGACTTGGCAAATCCAACCCCTCAAACGTCCGCGGACGCGTCCGAACATGTCCGCGGACAATAACCAGTCACGCCTCAAATAATGCATTTCACATCTGGATACTTCAAATTAAAAACCTTAAATTCATATTATTGTATGGAACGCAACGATCTTTGAGCGGAGCTTCGTCCGGTTCCGCTCCCCGCTCGCCCGGCTCCGCCCTGGTGGCCGGCTGCGTCCCTCGGAGTGTTGGTCTGGTCGTCGGCAAGGTAAAATAGGGCATGGGACACGAGCCGACTCATGGGACTCAAGACACCGCTGTCTCCCATGCCCTTCGACAAGGCAATGACGCCAAAAGACGCCGCCATCGTCCACCATGACTGTAGTCGAGGCTCGGTTTTCACCGGAAGTCTTGCCGCTCCAAACTCGCCACCGGACAGATCTGACGCCAGATCCACCGCCGCCTCCTGGCCAGCCACCACCAACAGGCCAGCACACAGCAGAGCGGCCGCCACCGCGACATCGGGCAAAGCCCCAACCTGGATGCCCGACCCAGATCAGGAGCCCCAGATCCAAGCCGCCAAGTAGGTCGTAGGCCACACCGTCGCCACACACGGTGCGCCCGCAACGCTAGGCCAACCGGATCGCCGTGCTTTGCCCGTCCCGCGGCGGTGGCCGCCGCCGTCCGCAACTCCTCTGCCGCGCGCGGAGCTCTCACACGCCAGCGCCACCACAAGGGAATCGTTGCCCCGCCGCCACCTTCCTCAGGGCCGCCTGGCCGTTGCCAGGGAGACCCCTCTGGCGGCGGTGAGACTAGGAGGGGAGGGGGAGGAGTCGCGGCGGCTAGGGTTTTTTCTCCCCAGAGCCGCCAGGAAGACGACGCGGGGGGCAGCTTATTTGTGTTCTGCATGTCCTAATGGCCTTATCTGGCCATGTACTTCATGTTCCAAGAAAATTGCAATGTGAATTTGGCCTAGGTTACTTATGAATGGTGCATAGGTGGTACAGAGTAGCAAAGTAATTCACTTACTGTAGCATATAATGTTCCATTTTTCTATACTTGAATGAAGTCTGTTTTGTTTCTGGAACAGTTAACTGAGATTATTCACATGAAGTCCTTCCATATGGCTTTGCAGGTAGCAGGAGAGCTAATAAATTTCGTCGACATGGATGGACTCCGTGCTAGAGCCTCCTACCTCCGTCCAGTTTCCGATCCAACCAACAAAGTCAAGAGCACAGTGTCTGCGTTCGCCTTGCCGTCTGATCCGTCTTCCTTCAGCAACGAGATGAAGATCTCAATCTGTCCACTCATGTCTGAATCTTCCTCTTGCTTCCGTCCAACGATTCAAGAACCATTTAAGTTTGTTTCTTCGAGCCGATCATCTATGTACTGCTGGTGCCATCTAATCAAGTTGAAGGTGCTCGAGATTGGATGGTACTGTAGTCGTCTTGATGAAAGCATGGGAAAAACTTTGGCGAAATCCCTAAGTAATCTGCATAGGTTGGAAAGTCTACGTATTAATGCACATGGACGCATCCATTTCTTGCAGGAAGGCTGGATACCCCCTCCACAGCTCCGTAAATTAGTGTCTTACATATATGGCAGTGTCGCGTTCGACACACTGCCTTCATTTATTAGCCCGACATTGCTTCCTCTCCTCTCCTACCTGGTGATAACGGTGTATGAACTGCAACCAGAGGACATTCAGCTTCTTGGGATGCTGCCCACTCTTCGTTATCTCTATTTCAGAGGGGTCATCACCAAGAGCATATCAATGGAGGATGCCACAATAATTTCCGGCCCTAATTTTTCCAGTTCCTGCTTCAGTTCCGCAGCGAAGTTGTTCCTTACATCTGATGCCTTCCCATGTGCGACCAAGTTATCCTTCGATGGTATTCCTGTGATGCCGTCAGCATTCCCTCGAGGAGCCGCCCCAAGGCTTAAACACCTTGAGTTTTCCTTCCGAGCTAAGTGGATCACCCATGACGACGTGGATTTGGGCATGGGGCACCTCCCTTCCCTCCAGACCGTCAGGGTCCAGCTTCACACTTTTAAATCCAGCATTTTGGAGGTGAAGAAAACACAGGCTGCGCTGAAGGCTGCAGCGAGGGACCATCCCAACCGCCCGGACATTAGTATCCGAAATGGTACTACACAACTGCACCTCGAGGCATCATGCATGCGCTTCTTCCCATCCCTGTGCTGTGATCCACGACATGGCAAATTAAAATGCTCATTCCTCTCTCTATTTCTCATTCTGCGCGCATTCTTGTGTTTGCCGCCGATTGTTCAGATTTTTTTTTTCATCCAGGAATTGTTTTGTTTCAAATCAAGGGCTCGAGTCATCAAAATCCTGCACACAGGTACCATTCTACAACATCTTCTTTACCATGTTTTATTCTGCTAGCAAGTTCAATTGGCCCTTCGATCCTAAAGCCCAAGGGCCTACCTGGCCATCTATTTCAAATTCCAACAAGCAATGTGAATTTCACCTTTTTTGGTTACTTATGTGCATAGGTGTTACAGATTAACAAAGCTATGCACTACTCCCTCCGTTCCTAAATACTTGTCTTTCTAGGCATTTCAACAAGTGACTACATACGAAGCAAAATGAGTGAATCTACACTCTAAAATATGTCTACATACATCCGTATGTAGTAGTCATTTGAAATGTCTAGAAAGACAAATATTTAGGAACGGAGGGAGTAGTACTGTAGCCATAATGTTCCATTTTTCTGTACTTGAATGAACTCTGTTTTGTTTCTAGAACATTCAACTAAGATATTCACATGCAATCCTTCCATATGGCGTTGCAGTTAGGTAGCAGAAGAGCCAATATATTTCGTCGACATGGTTGCACTCCGAGCGAGAGCCTCATACTTCCGTTCCGTCCAGTTTCCGATCCAACCAAGAAAGTCAAGAGCACAGCGTCTGCGTTTGCCTTGCCGTCTGATCCGTCTTCCTTCAGCAAGGAGATGAAGCTCTCAATCTGTCCACTCACGTCTGAATCTTCTTCCTTATTCCGTCCAACTATTCAAGAACCATTTAAGTTTCTACCTTCCTTCGAATAGATCAGGATTTTAATTATGTACTGCCGGCTTGTTTATCTACTAGAATCACTCGCTGCTTTGCTTTGTTCCTAGCAGCTAGCTGCACACTCATTTTTACTCGAGAGTTGTCAACATTCAGTTCGTGAAATCGTCTGAAATTTCTGTATGTCTGTATCTCTTTGCTCCTTGTTTTCTCTGTTTTGTGATGCTAGTTGTTTCAATGTACCAGCCAGCTTACAATATGTATCATCGTCTTTTTCTTTGAGTGGAAGTTGGACTTACTATTGCATCTGAACATTTTTCAGACTATATAGGGGTTGGAGGAATGTACACAGTACTTCTTATAAAGTTTTCTATCCTGGAGTTGTTGCGAACAACGTCCACCTTGGGTCGTACACGTACTGCCCCAATGTTACCTGAACTTGTGAACGACCGGGAAGCAGAGGGGGAAGGAGTGAACGACGGCGACCTCGGCATTTTACACCGGGTCGAGGGAAGGCAGGTGGGCAGCTGTGAGGAATGCCTGCGATTGGCTGGACGCCCCTGTAGAACAGGGGGAGGAAGATGTTCAAGTCTACTTGGTTAGTGCTGCAACTAAAAAAAAATCTCCCTATTTCTAGTGTTTCTAGGGTTCCTATCCACATATTATTTACTTTAGAATTAATAAATTCTTACATCTTTTTTTAAAGGTCCTTGTTACATCTTAAGCAACAGATAGTTTAGATCTAATAGTATCGTCTCAGTGTTGAGTACTCCAGATTAGCAAGCAACTCTGTTTTCTGTACTTCAATTGTTACTCTGTTTTCTTGCTGGAACATTCAAGGGAGCAATTCACATGCCTGTACTTGCACATGGCATTCTACTTGCGATATTTTTTCCATCTGCAACATTTAACTGAACCACTTGTATGAATGTGCTTCCACATGGCATTCTAGGTAGCAGGAGGTAACATATTTCGCTGATATGGAACCGATCGATCGTTTGAGAGCACACAGTTCCCTCTGCTACTTCCATTGCAACCAAGACGGTCAACATTTCTCCGGTGCCGTTTGATCGTCTTACTTGTGCAGAGGCATAAAGTTCTCATAGTCTCAAGTTTGTGGAGCATTTTGCACACGGTGAACCATTGCTTAATGATGCACCACTGGCTAGTTTGGCTGCTTTCATTATTTGTTATTTTGCTTTGTTTGAAAACGGCATTCAGGCTCATGTTTATTCCAGAGTTTTAAATTAAAATGTCGCTTTTCGGTTTGTGCAATTATTCCGAAGTTTACCTTCTATTTTGTCATGTTGGTTCGGTCAATATACTGTACTCCCTCCGTTCCAAAATGTAGTGCTTCCTCTATTCCCGTGCTTCAATTTTGACCATAAATTTAACCAACGAGACCGACTGCGGCGGGAACAAAAATTATACCAGTGAATTCTTATTCAAAAGAAGAGTTTGACACGAGAAATAAAAAAAACAACGATGGTTGTCATGTTATTATCTCTCTACGCGTCAGGGGAAATAAACATGCGGGCGTGCTAGTGTACTAAGTACACAAATAAAATATAGGGAAACTTATACTTTATTAATCTCTCATCGGAGAAACAAATTACATGATCCCTTTACATAAGCGCTCCATGGCCTGCTAGCGCGGCCGATATGACTTGGGCGATTGTGAAGTTCTGCTTCACGGGGCCTCGGAAGGCTCCTGATTAATTACGTCCGCGAGTCGAAGTTGCGGACCACCTTCGATTAAGCTACTGCAACGGTCGTCGTCTTTAAGTCTCGTCTTCTCCAAGTGCTCGGCGTAGACGATGGTGATGATGTTGTGGAATAGAGGGGTGGAGCGGTACGCCCGTCGCTCCGGCAATGCTTGGCCATACCCTTCTGGGTTGTCGATGTCCGATGATGGAGATGTCTGGCATTGTCAGCTCAGACAGATGGGCGGCCTTCGCCTCGTCGGTGCCTGGCCTGGTGGTGTCCGCCTCATCGGTGTTGGACCTGGTGGCTTGCCTTCGCCTCATCGGTGCCCTGATGTGGCGCTGCCAATATATGATGTTACTCACGGGACTGTGTATTTTCGGTTCAAAGAGAAAGACCAGAGGCAAGCTAGCACCTTGAAATGCAAGGCTAAATTAGCTACACATGCAAGTGGGCCTAGCCAAATATTAACCGGAAGCTACCAACCTAGAGAATTACGTGAAGGGTTGTTTGGTTTTGTTAGGAACAAGTCTTGTTGCTTCCATCTCAAAAAAAAAAGTCTTGTTGCTTCCCGTGGACATCCATCTAACTTTTATTCAAATGGCAAGTGATCAAGATCAGGTTTTGGTTTATCTTTTTACCACGAAAGGAAATAAAAGGCAGGTCCAGAGATTTTCTACCATGGAGATTTTTGTGCTTGAAGGAAACTGGATGGGGCCCACCAAGAGAGACCAACGTGAATAGAGTCCAGATTTTATATAGCAACTTCTATGGCCGGTCTCTACTTGTCGTTCGTTTGTTTAATTCAAGTCAGTTTTTTTTCAGTCGTGTTAGGTACGTGTGCAAGTCATGTAAGGCTATAAATAACCAGGTATATCCGATGTAAAAATTAGGTTATTTTCTTCGGTTTAGACAATATGTGTATCGACTATTAAACGGCCCTCTCTTTGGGTGTCATCGTTATCTATTTTGTGTGAATTTTCTATGTGAAAGTTGCACTTGGCTCGAGGTCTGTCATCATCGACGGGTTGCACGCTGGTTACGTCTACTATGGCAGGAGGTTCCTCGTGTGTCGGGGATTGTCCGTTGGTCGTCGTCACCCCTACTTCAGGTTACGCATATTGCTCGTGTAATTGGGGGTATTTTTTATCGGTGGATCTGGAGGAGTTCGTTGCATCGTAAAAGATCGGGACAAATCATCGGCACGCCTGAGGTCGTGCTCACATCATGCCCGGCAAGATGTGGGTAACCTCATCGGAAGAAGACATGTCGGTGAAGTGGCTTTGCCTCGTCGGAGCTTGGACGGGGATGGAAAAGTGTGTTGATATAGGAGTTGGAGTAGACTCGAGTGTCGCCGCGTGGTGGCATTGCTTGAAGATGACGACAATTGCGAGCTCGTCGATGTAGACCTCAGGGCACTGCAGTTACAGGGACGACCTCCATTTAGTATAGACACTACTAACAAAAGGGCTATAGATATGATCGACACTAATGGAGCACGAGGAAATTAGTGCGCCACTACTATATACTAATGGCGCACCAGTTGATGATGCGCCATTAGTGTGGAAGATGCGCCATTAGTGATAATTTTTTTTACATACATACTAATGGCGCATCCTACCGAAGTGTGCCATTACTAGTTCTAACTAGTAATGGTGCACCAGACATGGAGTGCGCCCGTACTGAATTTTTTTTTTTTTTTGCAAAACTACTAATGGCACATCGCCTCACAGTGCGCCATTACTAATTTAAACTATTAATGACGCACCCTATAAAAGTGCGCCCTTAGTATATATATATATATATATATATATATATATATATATATATATATATATATATTTTACTTTTCTGCAAAACTACTAATGGCGCACCACCTGCAGGTGCGCCATTAGTAACCAGGGTTACTAATGGCGCATTTGTAGGTGGTGCGCCATTAGTAACCTGGAACCCCAACAAGATATTTTGGACAGTCCCACACCTACCCACTCACTTTCCCCACTTCATTCCCTCCACCTCCTTCTCCAAGCTTTCGGCTGCCTCCTCCTCCTCACCTCATTTCCACCAAAGATTCATCAAAATTAAATGGTGAAATTACCTTTTTTGATAGGTAAGTAAGGGGAAAGCTATCTTCATGATGTAGATCTACTTTTTTTCTCCCTAACTCGCTCCAACAACGTGCACATGCACTTTTTGTGGCCTAGCTAGATCTATGTATGTTTGTGGTGTTGCATGTGTTTGTGGTGTTGCATATATGTTTGTGTTTGCAGGTACCGGTATTTGAAATGCGATAGTTGCCAATATTTTGCCGGAATGTTGATTCATTTCCGTTTCGGCGAGAATTTTGCACTATGCATTCTTTTTTGTCCTATTTTTAAGGAAGGTCATGCCAAATTTTTTCTTGGTTCTAAAATATCGTTTTGCTCTACCCCGCAGGCGACCATGGTCCGCACGATGACCGAAGGCATCGTGAATAGGTTTTTGAGCTCCGCGAAGGCCGAGATGCTTCAAAAGAACGAGACGGAGATAAGATGTCCGTGTCGAAGATGCAAGCTGAAGAGCCTTATTGCGGACCCGGATTCCGGGCAGGTGCGGGACCACCTGCTCTTGCGTGGTTTCATGGATGGTTATCGGTGGCAAGGTGATGAAGATGACTATGAAGTCGTCCATGGGGGCCGGGCAAGAAATGAGGAAGGGCAACAAGACAAGTACCACCGCGACGAGGGCGGGCGAGAAGACGAAGAATCTCCAGGACATGATCACGACGGTGATGTTGTACACAGTCATCATGTAGAAGATGTCGTACATGATGATGAGGAAGATCAAGACGAAGGGCGATCATGAAGATGAAGATGCCGGAGAAGACGACGATGGAGGCTGGGTGCAGGACCCTCATATTCAAGAGCTGCTTCTTAAGCAGACGGATAACGCAAGAGCTGCCGCCCGAGAGAAAGCCAAGCTGGATCAACTGGAGATAGACGCGGTTACTCCATTGTATGAAGGATGCAGGCCCGAGGATACCCGCCTGAAAGTAACGCTCATGGCTCTGGAGATGAAGGTAAAACAAAAAATGACCGACGCATGCTTCGACGAGAACATGTCATTCTGGCACGAACGTCTTCTCAAGGGGAACAAGTGCCCGACCAGTTTCGAGGAGGCGAAGAAAATCGTGTGTCCTCTGGATTTACCGCACGTGAAATACCATGTGTGCATGAACAATTGCATCATTTATCGGGACGAGCACGCGGAGTCTACCATATGTCCGGTGGTGCGGCGTCACTTGATACAAGAAGAGGAAGAAAGCTCCTCGAAAATCGGTGTGGTACTTTCCGATCACTCCTCGTCTGCAACGGTATTTCACGGACCCTAAGGTAGCAAAGCTCCTGCGTTGGCACGCGGATAGGGAAGAGAAGAAGCGGGAAGATGACGGAAATGATCCAGAGATAAATAAAAAAGACAAGATGGTGAGTCACCCTAAGGATGCGAGCCAGTGGCAAGCGTTGAACTTCGAATACCCAGAATTTGGGAAGGATCCAAGGAACATCATGCTGGGCGCGAGCACCGATGGAGTCAATCCGTTTGGCAGCCAGAGAAGCACACATAGCACGTGGCCTGTGTTTGTGTGGATGTACAAGCTTCCCCCTGGTTGTGCATGAAGAGGAAGTACATTCACATGAGTATGCTAATTGAAGGACCGAAACAACTAGGGAACGACATCAATCTGTATCTGGGGCTGCTGAAAGAGGAGCTAGACACGCTGTGGAAAACGCCAGCCAATACGTGGGACGCCACAGAGAAAGAATATTTCCCTATGAGAGCTGCACTGCTCACGACGGTGCATGACTATCTCGGTTACGGATATCTCGCGGGGCAGGTAGTCCACGGATTTTCTGGATGCGTAAGGTGCATGGATGACACAACGTATCGCCAGCTAGATAGAGATCCCGAATCTTCGAAAACCGTGTACATGGGACATCGAAGATGGCTTCACGACGATGACCCGTGGAGGAAACGCAAGGATCTGTTCGATGGTGAAACCGAACCCCGAAAACGTCCGCGTACGAGGAGCGGTGAGGAAATAGACGAGCTGTTGAAAAATTGGAAAGATTGCCCACTGCCGGGAAAGAAGCAAAAGGCGCCAGAGCCGGGAAAGAAGCGAAAGGCGCCAGAGCCGCTGCTGAAGGTATGGAAAATGAGGTCTGTTTTCTGGGACTTGTCGTACTGGAAGATCCACCGTGTGCCTCACAGCCTTGATGACATGCATATCACGAAGAACGTGTGCGAGAGTCTGCTTGGTACCCTGCTCAACATGCCAGAGAGGACCAAAGATGGGCCGAAAGCAAGGGCAGACTTGAAAAACCAATGGGCATCAGGCAGGAGCTTCACGCTAATGATGATGATGATGATGAGGCGAAGCAGGACACATAAACTCGTCACAAAGGCAAAAAGGCCAAGAAGACCGGAAGTGACTACCCTCCCGCGTGCTTCACTCTAAGTCAGGAGGAGATCGAGCAATTTTTCACCTGCCTCGTAGGAGTAAAACTTCCTTACGGTTACGCGGGGAAGATAAGCAGATACCTAGACCCAGCGAAGCAGAAGTTCAGCGGGATGAAGTCTCACGACTGTCACGTGCTGATGACGCAGATACTTCCAGTTGCAATCCTTGGGATCATGGACGCGCACGTCCGTGAAACTCTATTTGGCCTATGCAACTTTTTCGACGTCATCTCTCAGAAGTCGATTGGCGTGAGGCAACTCAGAAGGCTACAGGAAGAGATCGTGGTGATACTATGCGAGCTTGAGATGTACTTCCCGCCCGCATTCTTCGATGTTATGGTGCATCTGCTGGTCCATATCGTGGAGGATATCATCCAACTCGGGTCAACGTTCCTGCACAGCATGATGCCGTTCGAAAGGATGAATGGTGTCATCAAAGGATACATTCACAACATGTCACGTCCAGAGGGAAGTATAGCCAGGGGCTTTCTGACCGAAGAGTGCATCTCCTACTGCACGAATTATCTAGGCATCGAGAACCCCATTGGTCTGCCCGTCAACAGGCACCTCGGCAGGCTCGCTGGATGGGGTCACCGTGAGGGTCGCCGCGAAATGCATGTCGACTTCGAGGGTTGACTCGCCGACTTTGAAAGAGCAAACCTAGTCGCGCTACAACACATAGACGTGGTCGATCCTTGGGTGGTAGAGCACAAAACCTTTATTGAGAAGACGTACAATGACCGAGGCCAATAGAGGACGGACGGAGATATAATCAAAGAGCACAACTCATGTTTCATGTGTTGGTTCAAGCAGAAGCTTCTGTCGTACCCTTTACATGAGGATTCTTCCGCGGAAGAACAACTCATATTCGCCTTGTCACAGGGCGCCGAGCACAACCTGATGACCTATGAGGCGTACGATATCAACGGCCACACATTCTACACCGAGGACAAGGACATGAAGAGCGATGGTTATCAGAACTCAGGGGTAACGATGGAATCCTACACCGGTAACGACAAGGACAGATACTACGGAAGGATCATGGAGATCTGGGAGCTGAGCTACGCTGGAGAGAAGGTCCCGATGTTCCGTGTCAGATGGGCCAAAAGCGTCCTGAAAGAAGACCGGCATTTCACCACCATGGTTATACCCGAAGCCAAATCCAAGACCGCGGGCGCAAACGTCACCGCGAAAAATGAGCCATGGGTACTGGCTTCCCAAGTGGACCAATGCTTCTTCATTACCGACCCGTCCAAGCCCAGTCGTGTTGTCGTGAGGAGAGGCAAAAGGAAGATCATCAGAATGGATGGAGTAGCCAATGAGCAAGACTTCGACAAATACGGTGACCCGAAGATCGAACATGACGACGACAATGAAGTAGCAGCACACACCACAAGAAGAAGCAGGACCACCCTACCTAAAGGACGTCCGTTCCACAGAAGAACTCCATTTGCGAAAAAGAAGGGCAAGAAGATTGTGAACAGATAGCTAGCTAAGATCGATTGTATTTAAATCGTAGTCTTCATTTCTCGATTGTATTTCATGGGCACTTTTTGATATCATGAATATTTTTAAATTTCACGGGCACTTTTTGAATTCATGAGGACACTCGATCTTGATCCCCCTCCACCGCCGTCGACGAGCACCCGGCCCCCCCCACCCTCCCCCGCTCCACCGCCGCCGCCGACCCACCACTCCCTCGGCCCGCTCCACCGCCACCGCCGACACCCCGCACCCTCCCCCACTTTTTGATGATATTTTTAAATAACAAATTTGATGATATTTTCAAATAACAAATTTGATGATATTTGATGATATCTTCTGTTCTAGTCCTCATGAAAATAACAAATTTGATAAAAAAACAAATTATTAGATGCAACAAGAAATAATGAAAAAAAGAAGTTACTAATGGTGCACCAGAGGAGGGTGCGCCATTGCTATCAGAAAAAAAGTTACTAATGGCGCACCAGAGGGGGTGCGCCATTGCTATCAGAAAAAAAAACTACTAATGGCGCACGAGAGGAGGGTGCGCCATTACTAACATTCCCCCCTCTAGCTCGATACCCCTTCGCCCGATCCCCCCTTCCCTCTCCCTCGCCAGATCCCCCTTCCCTCCCCCGCCACACCCGCTCCGACGACCCCGGCCCGCTCCGACGACCCCCGCGCCCGCTCCACACCCGCTCCGGCTCCCCCGCGCCCGTTCCGACGACCCTCGCGCCTGCTCCACACCCTAGCACCTCCGCACTTCCCCTCCCCTCGCGCTGCTTCACCCAACTAGGTCGTCCCCGTCACCGCATCGTCCCCGCGACCACCGTCGTCCCTGCACCCCACCAAGGAATCCAGGAGCTCTGCAGTGTTATTCTACGTCATTTACGGCCAGCCATTCGAGCTCGACGACTCTGCATCATGCGGATCGAGGTCTTCTTCCACCTCCGGCCACTGCGGCCTCACCGTCGACTATGTGCTCATGTTAATTGCTTAGTTTATGAAAGGGTAATTATGTAACAAAGTAATTGTGGCACACATAGGTAAACAGGAAATAGCATCACACTTGAGCTAGTAAAATTTGAGAAAACTCCTAGGACATCAATGACACAGAACCACAACTGCAGCAAGCAAAGACATATCTGGTTCCTCATAACAGCTAGCAACTCATATCTGTCTTTATTATTCTGCAAATTCAGTTTATACATTCCTTTGTTTCCAGACAAATGATTTGAAGCGATGATGATCCCAATGGCATATTATTAGTGGCTATTTGGCTATCAGAAAAGCAAGAGACACTAAGAACGATCTGCATATTGTTTGCTGAGTTTTGGAGAACATAATGTATTCACTCTAAGAAATAATTATGGAAACATCACTCATTTTTTTCATGGCCTGGCAAGCATGTAGGAGTTCTCACTTGTTTTAAAAAACCCCATATAGCTCTCACTTAATCCAGTAGCTCCATGGAACTATTAGACATTTGTTCGTTATTGGTTGCAATTTTTTGGTCTGTGAGTGGACATAACAGTACGCTGCGCTGTCCATGTAGTGAGATGAAGATGTTTGGTCAGAGAACAAGGCTATAGTGATCAATGCACATGACACATGTATCATGTATCAGTAGAGTAATTTGTACAGTCACACCAACTGCTTCACTAAATGAACACATGCTTTGCTTGTGTGTTCCTGCTGCTTGACTAATTGAACACCTGCTGTTGCTACTGTGGGACAATGTTCCTTCTTTTCTTCCTGATGTTGCTATTTCCATTGAAGTACTCACATGTGTTCTAGATGAGCTGCTGCTAGTTAGTTCCCCTTAGACTACATTGTAGATTGCATAGCATAACTCCATAATTTTGTCATTGCACACCTGCTGCTAGTTAGTTCTGTAGATACTTAAAACACATATAACTTGTCAGGTTTCGTTCGGTATATTAAATCCTATGAAATTATCAAAGTGGGCTGTACTATGTTGGACAGAATTTTACGTTTGGACTTGGGTGAATGTAACCAGACTTATACTCTCAGATTTTTCATAGTTGATGGTGTGAGGACTTATAATGTGATAAAGTATATATGGTGTGAGGACTTATAATTTTTGTTGGGTGACCTATTAGATCTGGAATGGAAGCTCACATAAGTTGAGCTGATTTTTGTCCATATGCAAGCAGAGGACCATATGGTCTGTGGCCTTTTCATCCATATGAAAGTAGAGGCACATTGTGGTGCTGAATTTTCTGCTCTGATTGTTGCTCAAAGAAATTTAGCAAAAAAATGGGGTCCTGGGAGACGCCGCTGCTGCTTGAGGCCCTTGAGAGGCCCTTCGTGTCGTGATGATTTTGCAGGTACCCCGAGAGGCCCTTGAGTTTGCCGGAATGTCGATTAACTTCCGTTCCGGCAAATTCGGGTACTCCATATGTCCTATTTTCAGCAAAGGTCATGCTGAAATTTTCCGTGAATTTTAGCATGACTTTGCTAAAAATCGGACATATGAGGTACTTGCTACTAATGCATGGGCCGGGGTATCTTAGTACTTAATTAAGTAGGATCAACTGCCCCTTTATTCTTGCTGCATTAAACCATAGGTGGCAATAGAGCCAAGTGATTAGGCCCAACTTACAAATTCTCCTCAGCATCGATAAACCCTAGATGATAAACCCAACATAGGTCGCAATAGAGCCAACTGATTAGTGCCAAGTGATTAGGCCCAACCTAGGGTGCCTCGGCATCGATAAACCCTAAATGATGAAAACTTAGCATTTAGGGTGCCTCGGCGTCGACAAACCCTAAATCACTACAAGAAATATGTCAACTTATGACCACCACTATTGGTCACTGAATGGTCACAAATTTCCATTTATGACCTTTTTGTGACCAAAAACATAAGGTCAAAAGCTGGGCGTCGTAAACTGACTATAGCGACCTTTCTTCTAGAATGGTCGCAAACGTTTATGACCAAAAAAAGGTCGTAGATTTAACGACCAACTGTTTTGGTCACTAGCAATTCGACCACACCACGTCAGATCCACCGTGCCAAGCTGACGTGGCAGACTTACGACCAAATGAAAAGGTCGTAAAATAGAATCAGCCCGGTCCATTTCAGCCGTCTTGATGGGCCAAGCCCAATAATTCAGCCCATTTAATTTTTTTTCTCTTTATTTTGCTTATCTACATGGGCCTGGCCCAATAATTTGGCCTTTTATTTTCTAGGAATGGAGCCTTTTCTGATGATTTTTTTATATTCCACTATTGTTTTGGGCCACAGCCTTTTTAGTCTAGTTCGAATTTGGGCCTTGGCCTTTTTATTTTCTGTTATGCAGCCTTTTATATATTTTTTCTTACAGTCATTTCTTTTTTTAGGCCCAAGCCTTTTTGGTCTAATTCTTGTTTGGGCCTTGGCCTTTTTAGAGCCCAGGTTCTCATTTTGCATAACTATAAACAGAAAGGCCCAGGTGCACAAGTGATCCACAAGCCCAGGTGCACAAGTGATCCACATAACTTCACAGAAAATAAACAAAATGATCCACAAGTGATCCAGGTTCACAAGATCACATAACTTCACAGAAAGGCCCGGTTCACAAGTGATCACATAACTTCACAGGATCCATGTGCTCTAGTTTAAACAGCAAAATGCAACAAAATGCAACAGCTCTCAGCTCAGCTCCCAGGTTCACAGGTTCAAAATGCAACAACTACCTTAGCTCAAAGACAAAGAGGTTCATAGGACAGCCATCAAACTACCTTAGCTCCAAAGAGAGCCATCAAGTGGGCTAACTTCTCTTCCTGTTCTTGAGACTTCTTGCGCAGCAGCTCAAGTTCCTTGTTGCATGCAGCTTCAGATTCTTCCGCCTTCATCTTGATTGCCGCCAATTCTTCTTGCACCAGTTCAGCTTGAAGCTCGGACCTCTCCAGCTTCTGCTCAAGGTCACGAACATGAGCAGCAAATTTGCCAGAGTTTTTCCTAGATGACTGGAGCCCAACATTCCTGAGGAATGTGCTTTCCTTGGCTTTGGTCTTGAGGACTTGTTTGACAATTTCAACAGCAGACTTTGGCTCTTCACCTTCTAGTACCGGCACTTCCTTCATTTTTTCCATCTCAAGCTAGCATATGGAGGAAAATGATAGGCATTAGTGGGAGATCTATTTCACATTTTGCGAACCAAACCAAGCAAGAGAAACCAAACCAGCACATAAATGGATTATTTGAAGTAATCAAACCAGCACACAAAATCTATACAAGAAGATGATGACTAGTGACCTGGAGACATGCAATTGGAACAATATGATCACTTCATTAAGCCTAGAATGGTGGTTCTATATAAGATGGCTTCCCGAGTGAGACGATCATCAAACTAACATTCAGATCAAATTTCATCATATCATAAAAAATGCATCAAATAGCTACAGCAAGTTCTGATATCTTTGTTGAACTATCAAACAACATCAAAGCATGGAACATAGCATGTGTTCTTGACTGGCTCCGAGTCAAACAACATCAAATCATCAAAGCATCAAAGCTGGCTGTGAATCAAACAGGGCAAAGCATGGAGTGACTTACTATAGCAGTCTTGATTGGCTCCGAAAACCCGTGCTTCTTGCTGTTGTGGGTGGCCTTAAACAAGTCAATCGTAGACAGCTCCTCACCCTTACGCTCTTCTTTCTGAAATGTTTTTCAACAAAAATCAAAATGTTATTCAGCAAGAATCAGAAATGTTATTCAATGAGGAACCAAAGGTAAGGTCTCTAGAGAAGAGTTCTCACAGTGGCAAAAATGTGTGCTGTGTAGTGCCTGGAACCAGTTCTTTGATTGTACATGACTTTTTGTCGATTCATCTTGTTCGACAAACAGGTTTCCTACAAAAAAGCATACTGTCAGCATGATCTAGCACTAGCATATCATGTGCAGAACATAAAGCATCAAACAAAGCAGAGACAAACCTTGTGTCTTGGGGTAGACCACATCTCCACCAGAGCTTGCCATTCACCATCCGTTAGATCAGGCACCGGAGACTTAATGCTGACTTTATTTGCGGCTACGGTATCAAAATACTTCTTCTTGATCTGATGGCGTTTGTTCTTTGAATATTTCTGCAGAATATCTTTGCACGAGGTCTTGATGGTCTCCGAGTCCGTGTTTATCTCAAAATTTGCCTACCAAGATAGCAAACAAGGTAGGAACAATATTAGTGATCATGCATAGGTGTAACAAAAAATAGATAGCACATTAACTATGAAACAAGTAGCTTACAACAACTTTCCCAATGTAGTTCTCCAATAGACTAGCATTTTTTTGTATAGCTTGAAGTGAGGAAGAACCGGAAGATGGATTTTTGCAACGAGTCCACACTCAGAAGCAAGCTTTGCTGCCTGCAGAGGCTTCTCTGGACGAATCATCCCTTCGGCAATTTGGATAGGCACCTTGCTACCAAGCGACTTGGTGATCCTCTCTAGCCCTCTGCCCTTTCTAAGTCTAGTCTTGGGAGTCATTGCATCTGAAAATGAAACTGAACTCATAAATTAGAATAGAAATCGACAAATGCAGGAATCAACAAAAGCATACATGGTCATTCCATTTGGAAAATGCACTAGTAAAAGATAGCATTGCAACTGTTCTTCTTCATTGATGACAGCGTTCCTGTCAATAGAAGGTGCAACAGGGCTGAGGTCTGTGTGGACAGTGCCTGCTTCATCAATGCAGATGGTTCCTGCTTCATTTAGGCAGACAGTGCCATTTCCATCCATGCTGAGAGTGGTTCCTTCATCCATGGGCGGCAACTCATCACCCGTTTGCACCGAGGTCTGAGAGTCCATGAGCAGCATACTTTCCTGATGGTCCGTCGCAGTCGCCATCCTTGCTTTCTGCCTTGTGACTCTATCAAGGGCAGGTTCATCAGGTTCCAGGATCCTCTTTTTTTGTCCTGGATCTGGGGCCATCACCCTTCCTGGAGGCATTGCGGGAGATGTTTCTGAGCTCTTGTGCTTCTTGCTAACTGTCTTCTTAACACCAGGCCTCTTCGTCCTAGATTCCTTCAGTGCCTCGTATAAACAGCACGGAAAAAAGCATTAGAACACAAGAGAAATATGTGAGCACAAGGAATAACATAGAATAACAGAACCCCAACCCTCCAAGCAAGACAGAGTTTGCACCTTAACAATCTTGTTGACTACAACATCATCCACTTCCTCTCCATCAATAACTTCATCCTCCTTAGGATTGTACTTTGGGGAGCCACTTCCTCGCCAAGTCGCGAGTTCACACCTCGAAGACGTTATTCTGGCAAACCCAGATAAGGATAACTTCCTTGTGCCTTACTTTCCCGAGTAAGTCATCCCTTAACCGCCCCGTAACATATGATTTCTTAGATTTCGATCGTTCTTTTTTTCTAACATTCCGTGTTCTGTGCAATGACACACATTGCACACTCATCCTCTTAAGCCCGAAATATTCCATGGCCACGTATTTCGACCCGAACCGTAACTCCAAGATAGACTACACAAATATCAAGAAAGTTCTTGATGATGTTCTCCCTGGCTACGCCAAATCTGGAGGCACCTTCATCAGGGCAGTTCGTAAGTACGGCAAGCACGTGTTCGCCCACAATACGACGTTCTGCTGCGTCAAGCAGCCGCCTGGCGGTCAGAAGGATGCCTACTACGCCCTCCATCACATGCGGGCGATCGTAAGGGACCATCATCACCTTCTGCTACCAAATAATCTCAAAGATTGGGCCGCGAGCTTGTCGGCAATCCAGGACACGGACATCAGACAAGAATTCTTTCGCATCCAGTCGGAGTTTGCGAACATCATCCATCAAGATGTCCTTCATACCTCGGGGCAGTTCTTCCTCAGATATCAACCGTCCAACATTGAGATAGACGGAATGCTACAAATGCAGGCTGACAACGCCCGCGATTTCATGACCATCACGACAGACGGCGGCTTCATCCACGCTGATGTCCATGAGTCGAGTCAAAAGTAGTGATGTGTAATTCTGAAACATTGATTGGCTCATGTTGTAATTAAACTTTAATGAATTGTATGTCTCTTTGGTTTGGACAGTCGTTCAACTTAGATGTAATCGATGCTATTTATTAGTAGGACCATGAATCGTGCTATTAATGTCTTGTTTTTTTCTTCCGATCCTTTTGTTGCATACCTATATATTACTTATGTATGTATTGTCTGTTGTTTGGCTTGTGCATAGAGATGCCATCGTATGTCATGTACAAGGGTAAGGTTTCCGGAGTCTACGACGACTGAAAGGAGTGTCGGAGACAGATTCACCGTTTCGGCGGTAACAGTTACAAAGGGTACACCACTAGGGCGGAGGCCAAATCTAGATACGCCCGCTATCTAGCGGGAGAGATGAGGGAGCGTTGGAGGAACCGGATGAAGACCAGTTTGATCGCGATGATGCTCATCGTGATGACCGCAGCTCTCTTCTATGTGATGGTAGTTTAGATGATTGATATCGACTTGTAATGTGAAGACAAACTCGATACTCGCGGTCTCGAGACTTGTAATGTTTTATCTTTGTTCGGTCTTTTGAATTCGGAGACTAATATGATGAATTGTATTCGGAGACTAATCTTCTATTGTATTCGATGAATCTGCTGTTGCTGTGTGCTACTGTCTATATTCTGTCAAATAATATATTTTGTAACCTGTGCAAAAATCAGAAAAGTAAAAAAAAACAAATATTCATACTAATGGCGCATCACCACAAGGTGCGCCATTAATATGCCAAAGGATACTAATGGCGCATCAAGACAGAGTGCGTCATTAGTATACCAAGTATGCTAATGGAGCATCTATCCGTAGTGCGCCATTAGTGTGCCAAAGCACATGGTTAAATATGGCCCCTGGGAGGCACACTAATGACGCATGGTGTTATATACTAATGGCGCACTAAATGGTACGCCATTAGTATACCAGATACTAATGGCGCACCAGTGGTGCGCCATTAATAAAAAATACTAGTGGCGTGATACTAATGGCGCATCACTGATGCGCCATTAGTAGGCAAAATTGATGCGCCATTAGTAGGCCTTTTCCAAATAGTGAGAAGAATGGCAATATGTCAGTGTAGACGACGTTGTCGCTTAGACGAGAAGCCAAAGAAGATGGCCATGACATATGGATGACTAGTGGCGCTGATGTAGACGACATCCTCATCAGATGTAGAGTTGATGAAGTTGGCAACGCCATGTTGATGTAGACGCGTGGCGTGTCGAGGCAGTCGGTGCCCTCGCCGCAAAGAAGTTTATGAAGATGGCGAAGTCAGGTTGATGTAGAAGCCTTCCTCGTCGAGCCCGAGATTGGTAGTGACGGCACTAGCGAGGTTGATGAAGATGTGAAGACGGTGAGCAGTTCCTTCTCCGTCTTCTTCGTTCGCACACGGGTGAGCGCCGATTATCCATCCATCTCGATCGTGATTCGGATGCACTGAAATGAGAAAGATAAGCAAAGATAAAGATAAAATGATGCACGTACCCTTGCCATTTAAAGAAGACAGATGACGATGATTTTAATCTTCCCTTGCTAAGGTGGATGATGGTACAGCCTTGGACGACGACCTCCTCATTCCGACTTGTATACCACTGTTGACATTCGTCGTTGTCGTCGCGGTCTTTATGGGCGCGCACCAGGTCGCCGCCATCTTGAGCCTTGTTGTGGCGCGTACTATGTCGCTGCCGCGACTATCTCATCGACCACGTGGAGATGGCATCCCAGCTTTTTCTTCATGTTTCGACGTCGTCGTGGTGCCCAAGCTGGTGTTGGACCACACACCGGTAGGATGGAGATGGCGCCGAGCCAGATACCGCCGGTCTCTCTGATGTCGCCGCCGAGGTGGCGTTGGCACCGTGATACTCGCCGGCAGCCTCGTCACCGTCATGGTGGTGTAGATGGTGTCGGGCCGGATGTCGCCGGCCTCCCGGATGTCGCCGCCAAGGTGGAGTTGGTGTCGTGATACTCGCTGGCTGCCTCGTCAAGGTGGAGTTGGCCTCGATAGAGCTGGCTTGGTGAAAACGAGCCCCGGCGACGCATCGTCTTGGTCGGGCGGTGATGAGTGGGGGCGGCCTCTGTGGCGTCGACCTCCAGGGCATCGGCCTTAGTGGCGTCAGCGTCTATAGCGCGGGCTTGGTGAAGACGAGCTTCGGCGACACGTCGTCTTCGTCGAACGGTGATGAGTGGGGGCAGCCTTCCGTGGCGTTGATCTCCATGACACCGACTTGGTGATCTCGACGGTTTGGGCGGCGTCGTGGCGTGCGCCGTGTCATCGTCTTGGCCAAACCATCGTGACGGGGTGAACAACGGGTGGTGATGGCGACCTCCTCGTCGTTCTTGGTGGCGCTGGCTTGGTGAAGACCATCTCCGGCCACGTTGACTTCATCTTCCGGTCCGGCGGCGGTCCGATCCTGCGAACTTTGCTCTTCGGGAAGGTGGGCTTCGCGTCCATGTTGAAGTCGCCGAGAGCTCCCTGTACGCCGGCCTCCTCTCTCCGTGTACGCCGGCGTAGATGCCCGCGTTCTTCGTCCCGCCGGCGATCCGGCGCTGTGTGAGAGAGAACTCTCCGGTTCTTTTGCCTGCGTGCGTCATCTTGCGACTATACCTCAGTCTTGTGTATGGATAGATGATGGATGTGATGTGGTGGATGGATGGGTGCTGGAGGTGTTGCGTGATGGATGGATGCTAGAGGTGTTGCGTGATGGATGTGCGCTGCGTGAGTTGGCTCTCCGGCTGTGCCGTCATAGGCGTGTCTTCGTCGATGCGTATAGACGCTGCTGCCGGGTTCCTCCTCGACGCTGCCGCACATGTTGCCTCTCTCCGCCTGGGCGCGCTCTATGCGTGGTCGCTCCCCCCTGAAATGAGAGATAAAAAGGGAGAAGAGACAGTGAGATTGATTAGGAGAAAGATGGCTTATGGTTATGCAGCGTGTGGCGAGAAGGCTTCGCCAGGCTCGCCGGTGGACATCAGTCGTCATCACGGACGCCGGCGCATCGTCTGCGGCCTACAAGTGCACCGAGACGGAGCGCTTGGTCTGTCGCCGGGGTGCCCGCGGCCTACGTCGGCGCCTGTACGCTGCGGCCAAGTTATTGTTGAAGCGGCCCTCCTATCTTGCCGAGAGATAACAAGATAAGTATGCAGCCGCAGGTTTAGGCGTTTAGCTCGTACGTACGCGGCCGGCGTGTTGGATCGGGCTCGAGCGTGTGTATGCGCGTTCACCCAAGTCCTCCCTTGCATGGGACGTGAACATGGCACGGTCGATTCATCTGGCCTTTGTTTAATGCCCTGAAATTGCTTCACTTACGGATGATGCTTACGGAAACTGTCGTACGGACAGATGTGCCAGCGCCTAATTCATCCCTCTTCCTGAATTTCGGAGATGGAGCCCTCCTCCCAATCAGATGATTTCATTTCAGTCCGTAAATGAAAACGCGTTGAAAGTTGGCTGTAAGTGTAGCATCTCTCCGGCCCGCGGTCCCTACGACCGCCCCGAGGTCTTCCGCCGTCGCCCTGACCTGCCCACCGCTGCTGCGTCGCTCCTTCGGGTCGTAGCGCCGCGGCTCGCGGTCCATCGACGTTGCTGCGCGTCAACTTCTCGTGGTATGCGCCGCGCCGCCTCCCTTGGCGCGGGAACACAATCTTCCGCGCCGGTCTTCGTCACGCTGTTGGGTTCCCCTCGCCTACTTCGAGCACCGCCGCCGCGCTGCTAACTTAGCCGCCGCCTCCGCTCTTCTTCGGCCGCCGCCGCTGCTACCCCTGTAGCCGACGCCGTCGCCCGTCCACCTCCCTTCATCTTCGTCCAGCACCAGCCCGTCGCCAGCGTCGCCGTCATCTACCCCGACCACTTCGTCTACTCCGACCACCGTGGGTGACATCGCCCCCCCTCCCCTGCCGATGGATGCCACAATCGTCGTCGAGTTCTTCTCTGCTGGCCTCTCCGACTTCTTCGACATGGTGTACAGCTCGTGCCGGGCCCAGTCTTCGCATGCCCGGTGCTGGCAACACCGCTGCGTGCCTTCGTCCACGACATGTCCCCGGGCCTGGCAAGCTTGGTGCGACGCTTCGTCAACTTCGTCTTCGTTCGTCTACGCATGCCCGATGCTGGCAACACCGGTGCGCCTTCGTCTACGATGTGTCCCCGGACTTGGCAAACCCGCCGCGACGCGTCATCAACAACATCTCCTTTCCGGCGCACCACTATTTCGACACCATTGCGCCCATGCTAACTCGGCTCCAAGGCGACTTCCTCGACACCGGCTATCCCGACTCGACATCGACCACGACATTCTTTCCACGCTACCTCGACCACGGCTACACCACCCTACACTCTCGGCTACATCGACATCGGCACAAAGCGCTACCGCCTTGTACGGTGCATAAGTACATAATAGGATCACTAGTTACTTTTTCTTGCCACGTACAAGGTCTCGCATTTTCTGAAAAGATAAGGTCTCATATGATGTGGTACAGATTAGCAAGCAATTCACTACGGCAGTTGGTTGAACTCTGTTCTCTTGTTCTGTGACATTTAACTGAGCTGAGCCATTCACATGCGGCACTGCAGGTAGCATGAGTTAATAAATTTCGCCGACATGGACTCGATCGTGCGTGCCTCTTTCCAACCAATACAGTCGAGCACACTGCGCTTGCCTTGCCGTTTGATCTGTCTTTATTCCGCAACAAGATGAAGCTCTCGTTCTGTCCACACATGTCTGAAGTCTCTTCTTGCTTCAGTCAATTCAACAACAATCAAGTTTGTAGGGTGCCCCCTGCATTTTGCCCTGATGAACCATTAGTTATCATGTACTGATGATATCTGATTTGGATGCTCTCCAGCATTGTTCATTAAACTCCTATATTTGTAACAACTTTATTTCAGACTCAATGATTATTCCAGACTCGTAAACTGTAATGTCAGAGTTCAGTTGGTACTATGGTCTGAAGTTAATCTTCCATCTATCATGTCGGTTTGATCCAATAAATTGTGAACCGGAGCTTGAATTTGCGACTGAATCACACTGTGTGCCCATGCTGTTAGTATTTACTACTCTGTAGAATTATTGGCGCTGAACTGATGCAGTGATTTCTGGAGGTAAGGATGTGATTCGGTGTACTCCCTTCATTGACTGCCAGTCTCTCCTTTACTTGCACTTATACAGGGGAGCAAACCAGGTGATGTGTTTTGTGTCATGAAGCAAATCATATGCTGTAACGCAGAGGAAGACCCGTTTATTAGCAACTCAATCGACAAGGTACCCCGCAATAGGTAGCCTGCTTTGGCTAGATGCAAGCGAGATCAGATGAGGATGTTGCCAACCGTATAATTTACAGTCGCCGTTTCGACAGAAATCTAATGCTCATGGGACCGAGCTAACACACACTTATCCACCTAGGGGACTTCCACGCCAAATTTTCAGAGAGATTTCAGATGGAGTTGCAAACAGAACGATGCAGCGCCCAAGCTTACTAGTACTAGTAGGAAGAAAGTGAAAGCGAAATCCATGCACGATGAGACCAGGATGACACATGGGACCATACCGGGCGGAGGACCCACATGGCAGCAGCTCTGTGCCGGCACGTGACGGGTTGGATCCGTTAACAGGACCTCTGCCCGCGTCGTTTTTATTTCTACAGCGTTTGGAGAGAGGGAGAGTCCGTCACTCAGAGACAGAGCGAGAGCCGTGGAGTAGATCTCGCGACCTGCCGCCCCCCGGCTGTGCTCGTCCTGGGGCTGGAGCATCCTGCCGGCCGCCGGCGACCTCCTCGTCGGTGAGTACGTGCAGAAGCCCGGAGAGGCGCCTGCAGTTGCAGGGGCCAAAGGCTGGATCTCGCAGAATCGTGAGGTATAATTCGTTTCTTCCCGATCTTGATCCGGTTAACTTAGTTTGATTAAATTAGTTTCTTCGGCTAAACTCATGGGGGTGTGCATCTTCAGTGCAAATTGCTGGTCATACACCATAGATCTTCTACCGTTCTAGATTGTTTAATCCAGCTCGTGCAAACTGTTGGTTATCCCCGATAGATTTACAATGCTGATTTGGTCGTATAAGCCGCTCCTACGGCCTGGTCTAGTGAGTTCATTTGTTGCCAGATAACTGCCACACGCTTCTTTATATATCAGATGCATCTTGATTTGTTTGCGAACTAAACCGTCCCAAAATTTCATATACATAGGTCAGCGTGGGATGGAAGTCACAACTGTGTGTGGACTTAAAACAAATGCTAGTGCAGAAGAATTGAAGAGGATATTGTTATTTAGCCTTTACCATCATAAGTGCAAATAATTTGTGATTCACTCTAGATTTAAATTGGTTGGTATATGATGTTTTTTTTCAAGGGTCTGCTTATTTTTTGCCTTGATAAATATTATTCATTGTTGTCTTCTCTTGATGAATAAATAGTATACACATTTTGACTTGCCTGCCAACTAATTTGTTTCAAAATCTTCACATGCATAGGTACTTGGGCATGGGATGGGAATCACAATTGTTGTGGAGGAAATGAAGAATATCTTGTTATTTGCCACCTACCATCGATGTTCTTTTAGATTGAACATTGCCATGAGCTTTTCTCTACGCAATGAATATATTAGATCAAGCATCATATCATGGACACCATAAGACTTTTCTGCCTTTATAGTGATGTCTACAGATTGGATCCTGCTTCTGTTTATGAGCTCATTGAAGTAACTCTCCTAGCTCAAATGGGTCAATTTCACGTTTGCATGATACACAAATCTTCAGCTATCCATCTCAACATCTCCATGTGGATTGGTCTCGCTTAATTTTATAATCTTCTGGATATATGCTTACATATAATAATTGATGTGAAGGTAGATCATAGAACAACAACATAATCTTTAGTCTTAAACAAATTATGGTAGACTAGAGATAGAACACAATAGGAACCACACACACACCAACGGTATAGAAAGTAGCAAAGAAATAGTAAAAGAAGTTCTTGACTTGTAGATTATCTCAAAGTGATAATGCAGAGTCAACCTTCTTTTACTACTAGTTTTGATCTACCTTGTCATCTGTAGGATAAGTTATTATATCTAAGCATGTGTTTAGAAGATTAGAAGATTAAGCAAGGTCACTAGATATGTAAATAGATAGTTGAATGATTTGTTTATCATGAGAAGTAAGAGGTTAACCTATTTGAGCTTGGTGATAGAGTTATTTGATGAGATCATAAATAGAAGCATGATTCAACTAATAGACATCAATGTTGATGAAGGCGTGGAAAAATCTTATCGTATACATGATATGATGATTGATCCCATATGTTTTTACGAAGTGAAGAAAACTACTTCCATGGCACTGAGTGAAAGCGATCTATCCAAAGGCAAGATTTGAAGATTATCCATCCGAAAGAGCAAGGCATATGTAACCACGATCAACAGCAGCTCTCTTGTGATATCCATGTGCTATTGTCGATTCGATGTCGCTTATGCTGAGCATCCATGTTCTACATGGTTAAATTTAGGTATGTGACCAGCATCAACAACTATGAAATTGTTGATTCAGTGTCTCTTATCGAACGGCAAGATTTGAAGATTATCCATCTGAAAGAGCATAGCAGATATGACCGGCAGCAGCAGCAGCCGCAAGGTCACACGCGACGTGTGCTCTCTTGCAATATCCATGTGCTATTGTCGATCCAGTGTCACTTATGATGACAGTTCATGTTCTACATGTGTTAGATTTAGAATATTGTGTTGAATGCTTCTGTTCTTGCCGATTGAGATGACGAGACTCATGAACACTCCATTTGCCCTGATGTTTTGATTTATCTTCTGCAACGACATGAAGCTCTCATTGTAATTGTACCCACTTCTGTCGGATTCAAGAACCACCAAGTTTCTGTGGCGCCTCCTGCATCTTGCTAATAATGAACTTTCTTCTCCATCAAGAGAAGAAAGTTCATTAAGTTTGTAGGGCGTTCCCCTGTGTTTTGCCCTTTATGAACTACTAGATGAAACCCCGCACGTTGCTGCGGGACATTTTGAGTTTTCCCTAAAGTCAACGACATTGGGTCGTGATTGCAATAAAGTAGACAACATGCTCCTATATTAATGGAAGCATGGGAGACATAAGAACTCAAACAACGTATGTATGAAATCTCACACATGAATTGTTTTAGTGTGGAAATTATTATATCCAACAAATGACTCGGAGGGAAACACTAATTAGGTCGCCGGTCTAAACCATCTCTGTCGAGAAACTACTCAGGGATCATTTGACTTACCTCAAGATAACTCAACAGTTCCATTTTGTATGTTGAATTGCACATTGTGAATACTTGTGAACTTTATTTCCTACAACAGAATAGTAATATTCTACAAAACAATGTTGACAGAAATGATGCAAGGAGTGAATACCTTATATTGCAACTTAGGTTATCCTCCATATCAAAAGTAAGATTCAATCTAAGAGAGGCTGGGAAGAAACATAATTGCTCAAGTGAAACATCGTTGAGGCATCTCAGTTCTCATGTGCATTCAGTGCAACACTTCCACCATAATAATTTCTCTCATTTAAAATGTTGATCTTTCCAAATGGTGATGCTTTGTTGCACAAAGTGATAAAAAAAGTTCAGCTAGGGGTGAAAATTCCATACCAGAGTAACAATGGACTTAGAAACCCAATATCTTGGCTTCATTTAATTGAGATATCTCCAACTGGTGCAGAGCATGAGAACTTCCATCTTCACTTATAACCTTGAATAAATAATGAAAAAACAGAGGCTATTTGGTGCATACAAAATATCCATGGAGACGCATTTTCCTATTTGACCTTCCATCTTAGCAGGCATGAAAGAATCACAACTTTTTTTGTAATTAAAGAACCACAACTCGAAACAGTTACACAACGCAGAAAGAAAGTACGTTGCAAAAACAACTCTGTGAACTCTAGAGTAGACACACATCAGGGCGCATGTAACGCAGCAGGTCACGCGCATGCGGTGAACATCGACAACAGCAGGGCACGGCGCCACGGGCAGCACGGCCAGCAGCAACAACAGAGCATGACCGGCAGCAGCAGCGCACGGCCACCACAACCACATGCTCGTACATGGCCAGCAGCAGCAGGAAACGGCCAGCCACGTCCGCATGCACGGCCAGCACCAGCAGTAGGGCACGCCCATCTCGTCGTCGGCGCCCGCGCAAGTCGCCCACCTCGTCGCAACATCCGCGCCGCTGGCGCTCGTGCATGTCGTCCACCTTGCCGCCGGCGCTCGCACAAGTCGCCGCCGGTTATGGTTGGCCCGGTCCTCTCGGTCGTCTAAAATCCATTTACCGGCGGACATGACCGGACGGTGTCCACCCTTAGGTGGAAGAACGAAGCCATGTCGAGGCAGTTACACCCAACATAGACATTGACGACCATGTGGACGGTAACGTCGGACAATTAGATAACTTTTACCTCCAGGGCCTCGGATAACAGATGGTTGAAGATCAAATGTACTCGATCAAATAGAACAACATAAATTGTTGAAGAAACTTACACTTGCATGATGAACCTCGGATGAACGAAACGAATACGAATATGCTCCTCCTACTCATAAACCTCGAACATAGAGCAAGTGACGGATCTGTTCATTTTCCTTCTCAGTGATCTTGAAAAATTGAAAGCAATCAGGCAACAAAATCTCTCTCAGAATAACATACTGGGATATTTAGGAATGAGGAGAGAGAGAGAGGGAGTGAGAAAGAGAGAGGAAGAAGAATCAACATGAGGAAGAAGAGAAGATTGAAGATGAAGGGGCAGCCGGAGAAAATGCTTGTTCATGTGCAATGGGGAGATATAATGCGAGGGCTGGCCATGGATGGATATCTGTAGATAGTGGAAAAGCTGATCTTTTTTATGTGGGAAGAGAAAGGTTGTTCGGTTCTTACTGTTGGAAAAGGAACCACTAATGGTTGTTACTCTTCGGCTGACCCTTGAGGCTTTTCGTTTCTGTTTGCGCATGCATTCAAGGAAGCTGCTGGTGTGGCATGCATGCTGAGTTGGAGTAGCTGCATGTTGTGATAAATCATAGTGGGATCATCTACTTTGAATAACTAGGTGATACCCCGCGCGTTGCAGCGGTAATTTCTTGTGATTTTTTCTGTAACATCCACATAGTAAAAGAAAGAGACAATATGAATCAATAATATGGTAGACTTCATATAGAGGTGATAATAATTAATAATATGATAGATTCAGCGTATAAGTGATTCAAATTTATTCGAAGTTGTATGGTATATATCAGTTTGTAGCATCAACCATATATGAACCATACAGTATATATTGATGTTGTTTGTGAGTGTCGTCTTTGTAGTGAACAATGTATCCAAAGACGGATGGCCCCCAAACAATGTGATAGCAGTGTGTTAAGGCGTGGGCTCACATCTAAAAGTAAAAAATGTTGGTTCTTGTGTGTTCTTCACCATTGCAGTTGCATCTTTCTATTCCTTCTGAGCTTCTCTAATTGAAACGACGAAAGAACATGGGATATCACTGTTTGAAGAATTAAGAGGAATCCTACAGAAGACATGTGTTGACAATCAGAGTAGATGCACGAAGGTAAAACGTGAGATAAAAATATATAGATGATGTCATATGTCATTAAGAGTTTCTTTTTAGATGAGAAACGGACCAACTCATTTCTTGATTTTCATTGCTACATTTAGCGAATGCCTAATACAAAACAAAATTGAGAATCACAATGAAAACTATTGCTAAAATTATCCCTGAAGTGCTATTGCTAAGATCATCACATCATTAAACATCAGAAGTGCAGAAGGTTAAAAAAAGTAAAGAAATTCTATTAGTGAAGTGCTCATTAGAACGGACAAAAATTCAACCGCTTATGGGCCATAAATCTAAATAAACACGTTAATATTTGCTAGCCCTTGCCTCTGGTTTCAGTTCGCACGATGCAATGTGTGTCATGTAGCTGCTGCTTGGAGAAGGAAAAATATAAGCAAGTAGGGGAATATAAAATGAGATAATAAAGTAGTACAACAGAAACTGAATCTTGTGGTTATATGTGGATTTCTCAGCGGCTGGATCCTATTGTCCGTGAACATAAGCATCGGTCATAGTTTCTGCCGACCTGCAAGAATGAACCCATAACTAAACCAATCAATAACAGTGTTTGCAGCAAACAACCAAGGACGTAAAAACCTTCGTGTTCTAGCCAAGAAGAAACCCCACATCAACAAATCGTGTGATCCCTACACCCAAGTTGTCATCACATGGAAGCAGGAGGGATCAAATAAATTAGGAGATCGTATGTACAAATCAGATGGACTGTGTCGCTCACCATGATGCTCTTTCACCTTTTGATTCTTGGAGATGGCCGTTGAAGAGCACAGGGAGAGCAGCTTCTTTGCTTTTGGGTCTGTAACCTATGAGCGACGGCGGCAACAGAGCCATTGGAGGATAGCGAGAATGGAGACGGGTTTGAATTGGATGGGATGGTATTTGTTGGTGGAGGAGACCATGGGTCGGAGAAGACACAATGTGTTGTGGAGATTAATAGAAGACGAAGAGGATGAGAGAAATCAACCGATGGTACTGAGAAACTGATGAGACGGATCTGAAGAAGATGATAGGACTGCAACGCATAACATGGTCTTTTTTTTTGTTTGGGTGAGAGAAGCTTCTCGATCTGCACCAAAGTATCCAGCTTTTTTTTTTGAGGCAACCGAAGTAGCCAACTCTATAGAGCCCATACGTCGTACGTGCAAAGAAGCAAATGACACAAGCGAAGAAAAACTTGACCAGTTCAGGCCTACTAGAGGAATTCGACAGGGAGATCCAATTTCCCCTTACTTGTTTTTGATTGCAGCGGAGGGCCTCTCGTGCCTTTTAAAATCTTGTTCTCAGTCATCAGTACTTGGCGGTATCAAGGTGGCTCCTACAGCTCCAGCTGTGAATCATCTTTTGTTTGCAGATAACAGCTTGCTGCTTTTCAAGGCGAGTGTTGAGGGTGCAAATGCGGTATCAAACCTGCTGAATATTTATTGCAGTGCTTCCGGACAGCGAGTAAATAATGAGAAGTCTTCTATTTTCTTTAGCAAAGGTTGTCCCCAGCAGGTGCGCAATAATGTTAAAGATGCTCTAAATGTTCAGAATGAATCTCTGAGTGACAGGTATTTGGGTATGCCAACTGATGTAGGACACTCCAAAAACGGTACTTTTAGATATCTCAGAGATCGTGTCTGGGAAAAGGTGAAAGGATGGATGGAGAAGTTGTTGTCTGCTGCAGGTAAAGAAGTGTTAATTAAGTCAGTCACCCAAGCAATTCCTGTCTATTCCATGGCATGTTTCAGACTCCCTAGAGGCTTGTGTGAGAATGTCACGTCAATTATTCGGCAGTTCTGGTGGGGTAGCAAGCAAGGGAAGAGGAAACCGGCCTGGGTGGCATGGGATATCATGACAAGGCCAAAATCTATGGGCGGCCTTGGTTTCCGTGATCTTGAAATATTCAATTTGGCCCTTTTGGCCCGGCAAGCATGGAGACTTCTAAATAGCCCAGATTCGTTGAGCGGGAGGATTTTGAAAGCAGCTTATTATCCGGAGTGTGGGATTTTGCAAGCTGAGTTGGGTACTCACCCATCACAAATTTGGCGAGCAATCATTGATGGCAGGGACATAATGCAGCAGGGAGTCATCAGGAGGATAGGTACCGGAGAAAGCACACTCATATGGGAACATAACTGGATTCCGAGGGGTGACATACTTAGGCCTATCACATCCCTTGTGGTGGATCCACCGATATATGTATCTGATCTAATAGAGCCGACCACATCTTCATGGAGGGAGAGTTTAATTCGATCTATTTTTATACCTATTGATGCGGAGGCGATACTCAAAATACCTCTTTGCCTGAGGAGGGTGGATGATTTTTGGGCTTGGGACAAGGAAATACGAGGCAATTTCACTGTTCGGTCGGCTTACAAAATGATACAAAACACCAAATTAAATAGAGAAGGGTGGATGTTTGAGAGTGCTGGCACGTCAAGTAATGAGCATCACAACAATGGGTGGGCATCCTTATGGCGAACACAGGTACCGAATAAAATCCGAGTTTTTCTCTGGCGTCTTGCCCGGGAGTCTGTACCGACATGTGAGCTTCTTCATCATCGCAACATGCCGGAGTCTCCAGCGTGCCCCTTTTGCGGCGCTGCAGACTCGTGGCGCCACGCTTTACTTGAGTGCGCGATGTCTCGCAGTGTGTGGGCACTGTCTTCGGAGATGCTAGTGGAGAAAATGTGTCTGGACATGAACCCAAAGGCCAAGGACTGGTTATTTAACATGCAGGATATGTTATCGCATGCAGAGTTCACCTGGATGGCTGTTACTTTATGGGCAATTTGGAGTTCAAGGAGGAAGGCTTTGCATGAGGAGATATTTCAGACTCCGTTCCATACTGATGGTTTTATTAAAAAATTCATATCCGAGCTCCAAGTGCTTCAAAAGCCAACAGCGTCCACATGCGTTAATACTAATGCAAGGCCGAACCATTGGATTGCCCCGCCCCAAGGCACAGTTAAAATAAATGTTGATGCTGCTCTACGGAGGAATACGTCATTAGCAGCCGTGGCTGCGGTGTGTAGGGACCAAGCAGGGAATTATATTGGATCTTCAGCAATTACCCTTGTGGGAATATCAGACCCTACAACACTTGAAGCCTTTGCAGTCCGAGAGGCGCTGGCCCTTGCAGATGACCTCTACGAGCAAAGAATTTATGTTGCTTCAGATTGCAAGATTGTTATCGATGATATCAAGCAGAAGAGTGCGGCAGTGTACGGTGCAATTATCCGAGAAATTTTAGATCATTCTAGCTTTTTTACTAGTTGCTCTTTTAGTCATGAATTTAGGAGCTCGAATACCGAGGCTCACAATTTAGCAAACATGCTCTCTCACTAGGGGTTGGCCGTCATGTCTGGCTAGGTAACCCCGGTGATCTTACTTTCGTCCCTGTAAACATTGTGACGAGTTAAATAAAGGTTTCGCGAGATTGTCTCAAAAAAAAAAGCTAAAACGAATCGAGACCGGAGGAAGGCAGTGAGCGGGCGGCTGCAAAGGAACGAACCGGTACCCTTCACTTAGCGGTGGCACTACTTAGTAATTTCGTAAACTTTTCATCAGACGGATGTAGACACTGAGCTGAACTGCATCAACGCCTATAACAATTCGAGTGATGTGGCCTCATGAGAAGGCAGGAAAATCATCTAGTGGAGTGCCCCTATTTAGATATAGAAGATGACGTGGCACATCGCTGATATGAATAGAGTACATGCTGAGAGAATAGGAAGAAGTGGAGAGCAACCTCTTAAGAATGGTAAATTAGTTATTATGTACTGGTTTGCTTGCTCTCTTGCTTTCTTCATTACCCTTTTGTTTGTGACAGCTTTATCTCAGACTCGCAAACTAAAAAGTCGTGTTCAGTTTGTACTATTTTCCAAGGCTTCATCTTCTATTTGTCATGCTGGTTTGATCAAATAAACGGGGATGTTGGCAGTGTAGTTTTGATGTGCCGGATTAGGACCTGTATTGAGTGCATCTTTCTATTTGAGTATAACTGGGACTTGACTTGCCATGTCATCGCACATGTACGTTCGCTGCCATATACTCTGGTTTGTCTCGAAAAAAATAACTGGGAGGCACGATGAGTCCAATGGCTCTGGTACGGACTGGCGATTCGGGTGGCGAGCGGCTCTACTCGCTGGCCCCGACGAGTCGGCGGCCTGGTCGGTGGTGCGGACGCCGGGTCGGTCGGCGCGGGCGTCTCCGGAGGCGGCCTCGGGTGCGGAGGCGGCGCCGCGCTGGACGGGGAGCCGTTTCTGGGCTCTGGCCGTGGTAAGCGATGATGAGGATTCGGAGGCGGAGGCGTGTGATGGCGAGGCTCGGCGTGTCGAGGCGAGACGGCCGTCGATCGGCGCGTTCGTCGCTCGGGCTGAGGAGCTAGGGGGCTCGCTCATGGCCGGGCGGCGGCGGGCCTTTGCGCCTGGCGGCCGCGGTGCTCACCGGCCAGGGGTGTCTGGTCGAGCGCCGTTGGTGCGCGCGGCGCTGTTGGGGGGCGTGCGGGCGGCCTCGGGCTGCACGCGGGCTGCCTCCCCTTCGCGGGGCTCAGGGCTTGTGCCGGTGGTGCAGGTGGAGCCTGGGGCGGTGGCGCCGGCGGGCGCAGGGGCGACGGCGGCGACGGAGGAGGCGACCGATCCTTGGCCTAGGGTTGGGGAGCCTGGTCGGGCTGGGCCGGTGGGCCAAGCCCAGGAAGTGGGCCAAGGGGGCCTACTTGGGCCATGTGCGGTCCAGGGCGTTAGTTATGCGGAGACGGGGCTGCGTCTGGAGGTGGGCTGCTCAGAGTCGAGGGGTTGCGCGGAGAAGCCCAGGCCTGGCCCGTCCTCGGAGCGGGCAGTACTTAAGTGGCTCTGGATCCGCCGCGGCGCCTCCGACAGCTCACTAGGGTTTCCAGCCACTCCATCGGAGGTGCGGCGCTTCGGTGGATCCGCCCGCTCCCTCTCCCCACCCCCTCCCCCACCTCTTCTTCGATCCTTCGCAGAGGTTGTAGCCATGGGCTCCAAGGCGGAGCGGCGTGCTGACAAGCGGGCGGAGCCGAATCTGGAGGCGGAGAGGCGTCGCGAGCGGGATCTGCGTGCCCAAGCGAAGTCGCGCGCGGCAGAGCGCGCCGGCGAGGAGGGTGGCTAGGGGCCTCCCCCAGCTTGGTGGCTCAAGGTGAAGGAAATATGCCCTAGAGGCAATAATAAAGTTATTATTTATTTCTTTATATCATGATAAAAGTTTATTATTCATGCTAGAATTGTATTAACCGGAAACATAATACATGTGTGAATACATAGACAAACAGAGTGTCACTAGTATGCCTCTACTAGACTAGCTTGTTAATCAAAGATGGTTATGTTTCCTAACCATGGACAAAGAGTTGTCATTTGATTAACAGGATCACATCATTAGTTGAATGATCTGATTGACATGACCCATTCCATTAGCTTAGCACCCGATCGTTTAGTATGTTGCCATTGCTTTCTTCATGACTTATACATGTTCCTATGACTATGAGATTATGCAACTCCCGTTTGCCAGAGGAACACGTTGTGTGCTATCAAACGTCACAACGTAACTGGGTGATTATAAAGGAGCTCTACAGGTGTCTCCAAAGGTACATGTTGGGTTGGCGTATTTCGAGATTAGGATTTGTCACTCCGATTGTCGGAGAGGTATCTCTGGGCCCTCTCGGTAATGCACATCACTTAAGCCTTGCAAGCATTGCAACTAATGAGTTAGTTGCGGGATGATGTATTACAGAACGAGTAAAGAGACTTGTCGGTAATGAGATTGAACTAGGTATAGGATACCGACGATCGAATCTCGGGCAAGTAACATACCGATGACAAAGGGAACAACGTATGTTGTTATGCGGTCTGACCGATAAAAGATCTTCGTAGAATATGTAGGAGCCAATATGAGCATCCAGGTTCCGCTATTGGTTATTGACCGGAGACGTGTCTCGGTCATGTCTACATTGTTCTCGAACCCGTAGGGTGCGCACGCTTAAGGTTACGATGACAGTTATATTATGAGTTTATGCATTTTGATGTACCGAAGGTTGTTCGGAGTCCCGGATGTGATCACGGACATAACGAGGAGTCTCGAAATGGTCGAGACATAAAGATTGATATATTGGAAGCCTATGTTTGGATAACGGAAGTGTTCTGGGTGAAATCGGGATTTTACCGGAGTACCGGGAGGTTACCGGAACCCCCCGGGAGGTATATGGGCCTTAGTGGGCCTTAGTGGAAGAAGAGAAGAGGCAGCCAGGGCTGGGCCGCGCGCCCCTCACCCCTAGTCCGAATAGGACAAGGAGAGAGGGGGCCGGCGCCCCCCTCCTTCTCTCTCTCTCTTTTCCCACCCCACGAATCCTATTCCAACTAGGAAAGGGGGGGGAGTCCTACTCCCAAAGGGAGTAGGACTCCTCCTGGCGCGCCACACCTTGGCCGGCCGTCCCCCCTCCCTTGAACCTTTATATACGGAGGCAGGGGCACCCCTAGAGACACAAGTTGATCCACGTGATCATACTCTTAGCCGTGTGCGGTGCCTCCTTCCACCATAGTCCTCGATAATATTGTAGCGGTGCTTAGGCGAAGCCCTGCGACGGTAGTACATCAAGATCATCACCACGCCGTCGTGCTGACGGAACTCTTCCCCGACACTTTGCTGGATCGGAGTCCGGGGATCGTCATCGAGCTGAACGTGTGCTAGAACTCGGAGGCGCCGTAGTTTCGGTGCTTGATCGGTCGGGCCGTGGAGACACTAGTAGAAAACAGGGCTATGGTCCAGGCCGGCTCAGCCCATTAGTCCCGGTTCAGTCTAGAACCGGGACCAATGTGGGCATTGGTCCCGGTTCGTGAGCCCAGGGGGCTGGCCGGGCCACGTGGGCCATTGGTCCTGGTTCGTCTGGACCTTTTGGTCCCGGTTGGTGGGACGAACCGGGACCAATGGGCCTCGCTCCTGGCCCACCGCCATTGGTCCCGGTTGGTGGCTTGAACTGGGACCAAAGGCTCCCCTTTAGTCCCGGCTCATGTCACCAACCGGGACCAATGAGGTGCCTATATATACCCCCTCGCGCAAGAGCAGAGCACAGTGCTCTGTTTTTTCTGGCCGAGGGGGAGAGGGCTTTGTGGTGCTCTAGCTCACCTCCTATGCACATGAGGTGTTCGATGGAATGCCCGAGCCACACTACTTAAGCTTTCTCCTCTCGAAGCTCGACCTCCAAGCTCCATTTTCCTCGAGATTTGTCTAGATTTAGCGGTCCGTCACGCCCCGTCCCCGTCTTCACCGCCGTCGATCACCCGCGCCGATCTCATCACCGACACCACCGTGGTGAGCCTCTTGTTCTTATCTTCTTTCTGAAAGGAAAAATATTCTTACTTGTATGTTTAGATAGATACTTGTATCATTTTCTTACATTTATTATTGCATCTTATATAGTGCGATGGTTTTGGTATCCGCCCCCGTCGGCCCTCGTCCTGTCTATGATTCGGATTTGGTATGTATATTATCTTTATAACTATTGGTTCATTTATTGTTTATGAAAATTATGCCGACCAACGTGACATAGATTTTATTTATCTAGGATGTATGTGAATCGGAAATGCCAACCGACCCTATTGTCGAGAGGTTAAATTTAGTTGAAGAAGAAAACAATTTGTTGAAGGAAAAAATAAAAAAAATTGAGGAGGAGAAGATGATATTGGAGTTGCATGTTGCGGATGTCGTCGATGATCACAAGATCAAGATGGATGCAATGCGCTTGAAGATTAGAAAGATTAGAAAATATGCCATTCATACCGAGGCTTGGTATCATTATGCCGTTGGATCAATTGTTACCTTGGTTGCGATTATGATCGCATTTGTTTTCGCATTGAAATGTTTTACATAGTTTCAATGTATGGTTTAATTAATTAGATGCTCTGGAGAGCTATATGTTGTTAGATGAGAACTATGTATGCACTTTGGTTTTAATGTGATGATGAACTTCTATTAATTTGGACACTTAATTATATATAATGCACGCAGATGAACCGGCAATGGATGTACGGTGACAGACACACCCGCGAGTACATTAAGGGCGTGCATGAGTTTCTCGATGCGGCTGAGGCAAACAAGCAGAATGGTTTTATGTGTTGTCCATGCACTGAATGTGGGAATACGAGGTCTTACTCTAACCGGAAAATCCTTCACTCCCACCTGCTTTACAAGGGTTTCATGCCACACTATAATGTTTGGACGAGGCACGGAGAAATAGGGGTTATGATGGAAGACGGCGAAGAAGAAGAGTACGATGACAACTATGTGCCCCCTGAATACGGTGATGCTGCAACGGGGGGAGCTGGTGAAGATCAAGAGGAACCAGACGATGTGCCCAATGATGCTGCCACGGGTGAAGCTGCTGAAGATCAAGAGGAACCAGACGATGTGCCCGATGATGATGATCTCCGCCGGGTCATTGTCGATGCAAGGACGCAATGCATTAGTCAAAAGGAGAAGCTGAAGTTCGATCGCATGTTAGAGGATCACAAAAAAGGGTTATACCCCAATTGCGAAGATGGCAACACAAAGCTCGGTACCGTACTGGAATTGCTGCAGTGGAAGGCAGAGAATGCTGTGGCTGACAAAGGATTTGAGAAGCTACTGAAAATATTGAAGAAGAAGCTTCCAAAGGATAACGAATTGCCCGACAGTACATACGCAGCAAAGAAGGTCGTATGCCCTCTAGGATTGGAGGTGGAGAAGATACATGCATGCCCTAATGACTGCATCCTCTACCGCGGTGCATACAAGGATCTGAACGCATGCCCGGTATGCGGTGCGTTGCGGTATAAGATCAGACGAGATGACCCTGGTGATGTTGACGGCGAGCCCCTCAGGAAGAGGGTTCCTGCGAAGGTGATGTGGTATGCTCCTATAATACCACGGTTGAAACGTCTGTTCAGAAACGAAGAGCATGCCAAGTTGATGCGATGGCACAGTGAGAACCGAAAGAAAGATGGGAAGTTGAGAGCACCCGCTGACGGGTCGCAGTGGAGAAAAATCGAGAGAAAGTACTGGGATGAGTTTGCAAAGGACCCAAGGAATGTATGGTTTGCTTTAAGCGCGGATGGCATTAATCCTTTCGGGGAGCAGAGCAGCAATCACAGCACCTGGCCCGTGACTCTATGTATGTATAACCTTCCTCCTTGGATGTGCATGAAGCGGAAGTTCATTATGATGCCAGTTCTCATCCAAGGCCCTAAGCAACCCGGCAACGAAATTGATGTGTACCTAAGGCCATTAGTTGAAGAACTTTTACAGCTGTGGAATGGAAACGGTGTACGTACGTGGGATGAGCACAGACAGGAGGAATTTAACCTTAAGGCGTTGCTGTTCGTGACCATCAACGATTGGCCCGCTCTCAGTAACCTTTCAGGACAGACAAACAAAGGATACCACGCATGCACGCACTGTTTAGATGACACTGAAAGTATATACCTGGACAAATGCAGGAAGAATGTGTACCTGGGCCATCGTCGATTTCTTCCGACCAACCATCAATGTCGAAAGAAAGGCAAGCATTTCAAAGGCGAGGCAGATCACCGGAAGAAGCCCGCCATGCGCACCGGTGATCACGTGCTTGCTATGGTCAATGATTTACACTACGTAATCTTTGGAAAGGGTCCCGGTGGACTAGCTGTTCCGAATGACGCTGAGGGACACGCACCCATGTGGAAGAAGAAATCTATATTTTGGGACCTACCCTACTGGAAAGACCTAGAGGTCCGCTCCTCAATCGACGTGATGCACGTGACGAAGAACCTTTGCGTGAACCTGCTAGGCTTCTTGGGCGTGTATGGGAAGACAAAAGATACACCTGAGGCACGAGAGGACCTGCAACGTTTGCACGAAAAAGACGGCATGCCTCCGAAGCAGTATAAAGGTCCTGCCAGCTACGCTCTTACGAAAGAAGAGAAAGAAATCTTCTTTGAATGCCTGCTCAGTATGAAGGTCACGACTGGCTTCTCGTCGAATATAAAGGGAATAATAAATATGCCAGAGAAAAAGTTTCAGAACCTAAAGTCTCATGACTGCCACGTGATTATGACGCAACTGCTTCCGGTTGCATTGAGGGGGCTTCTACCGGAAAACGTTCGATTAGCCATTGTGAAGCTATGTGCATTCCTCAATGCAATCTCTCAGAAGGTGATCGATCCAGAAATCGTACCAAGGCTAAGGAGTGATGTGGCGCAATGTCTTGTCAGTTTCGAGCTGGTGTTCCCACCATCCTTCTTCAATATCATGACGCACGTCCTAGTTCATCTAGTCGACGAGATTGTCATCCTGGGGCCCGTATTTCTACACAATATGTTCCCCTTTGAGAGGTTCATGGGAGTCCTAAAGAAATATGTCCGTAACCGCGCTAGGCCAGAAGGAAGCATCTCCATGGGCCATCAAACAGAGGATGTTATCGGGTTTTGTGTTGACTTCATTCCTGGCCTTAACAAGATAGGTCTCCCTAAATCGCGGTATGAGGGGAGACTGACTGGAAAAGGCACTCTTGGAAGAGACTCAATAATATGCAGGGACGGATATTCTTGGTCTCAAGCACACTACACAGTTCTACAGAACTCTACCTTGGTGACCCCGTATGTCGATGAACACAAGAACAGTCTGTGCTCCAAACACCCGGAGCAGTGCGACGACTGGATTACATGTGAACACATCAGGACTTTCAGCAGTTGGTTGGAAACACGTCTCAGAGGTGACAACACTGTTTGTGATGAGTTGTACTTGTTGTCAAGGGGACCATCTTTGACTGTATTGACTTACAAAGGATACGAGATAAATGGGAATACATTTTACACGATCGCCCAAGATCAAAAGAGCACCAACCAAAACAGCGGTGTCCGCTTTGATGCAGCAACCGAGAGCGGAAAGGACACATATTATGGTTACATAGTGGACATATGGGAACTTGACTACGGACCTGATTTTAAGGTCCCTTTGTTTAAGTGCAAATGGGTCAATCTGTTAGGCGGCGGGGTACAGGTAGACCCACAGTACGGAATGACAACAGTGGATCTGAAAAATCTTGGGTACACTGACGAACCGTTCGTCCTAGCCAATGATGTGGCACAGGTTATCTATGTGAAGGACATGTCTACCAAACCGAGAAAAAGAAAAGATAAGGAAGCGAATACATCATACGATGAGCCAAAGCGCCACATAGTTCTTTCAGGAAAAAGGGACATCCTGGGAGTGGACGGCAAGACAGACATGTCTGAAGATTATGAAAAGTTTCATGAAATTCCTCCCTTCAATGTCAAGGCTGACCCAAGCATCCTGATAAACAATGAAGATTATCCATGGTTACGGCGCAATAAGCAAATGACACAAGCGAAGAAAAAGTGAAGACTTTCTCCCGCAACTATTATGATGATACCATGCCAAATTTGTAACAGACGAACATGCTACCATTGTCCGTTTTGTACATGCACATGCTATGTGGGTGAAATTATGATACCATCCCAACTTTCAACTTTTTCAGAGTTCATTTGAAATGCTTTCATGTCTTATGGTTCGAAACTTTGATACTTCGAAAGTGATTGTCCATTTTGTACACGAAGTGCATCAAGTTTTTGTCGTAACCCTCTCTACTTTTTGGAACATGCTATGTGGGTGAAATGATGATACCATGCCAACTTTCAACCTTTTCAGAGTTCATTTTGAAATGCTTTCCAATTTCAGAGTCATTTAGCTCAAAGAATGAATTAATAGCAAACAGAATGAACTACAAAACTTTTATGAAAATAAAAACAATCAATTAAAATATTATGTTATGATCAACTAAAATAAAACTATAATATTCTTCAATAGCAAAAAGAATATAATTTTTGTGACCTAAAATCAAACTATAAGTATTTAATTGTAAGTATAAATAAAAAATAAATAGCAAAGAAGAAAAAAATTCTATTTTTATAGTAAAGTTATTCATAAACTAGTGATTCACACAAATTTTTAAAAATTCAAATTTAAACTATTCAAAATTTAAAACTAATGGCACTAACAGAAAGTTTATAATTTTTGTGACCTAAAAGCAAAAAGAAATCACTAAAAAAACTGTAAGTATTTAGTTGTAAGTAGAAATAAAAAATAAATAGAAAAAAAATTCTATTTTTATAGTAAAGTTATTCATAAACTAGTGATTCACACAATTTTTTTAAAATTCAAATTTAAACTATTCAAAATTTAAAACTAATGGCACTAACAAAAAGTTTATAATTTTTGTGACCTAAAAGCAAAAAGAAATCACTAAAAAACTGTAAGTATTTAGTTGTAAGTAGAAATAAAAAAGATAATAAACCAAAAAAATGTAGAAATAATAAAGAAAAAACCAAAAAAATGCCTCCTACTGGGCCTCCACGGCCTGAATACGACTAGAAACCCTACATGGGCCAGGATTCAGGTCCGCAGAAGGCCCAATAGGCCCACAGGCACTAGAAAGTTTAGGCCCGAAAGCCTGCATTAGAGAGGAGCTCGAATGGGGAGGCACACCAGCGCTTATAAACCAGTGCCGGCGCCCTTCAGCTAGCGATGTGGGACTAAACTTTTGGGCGCGGGGCAGCACAAGGCCATTGGTCCCGGTTGGTGGCACCAACCGGGACTAAAGGGGGCATTGGTCACGGTTCGTGGCACCAACCGTGACCATTGCCCCCCTTTAGTCCCGGTTGGTGGCACCAACCGGGACTAAAGGGGGCATTGGTCACGGTTCGTGGCACCAACCGTGACCATTGCCCCCCTTTAGTCCCGGTTGGTGCCACCAACCGGGACCAAAGGCCGCCGCTTCCCGCCCTTTGGGCTGCCGAAAATTGGCCTTTGGTCCCGGTTGGTGGCACCAACCGAGACTAAAGGGGGGCATTGGTCCCGGTTTGTGCCACGAACCGGGACCAATGCTCTTGCTATATATACAACACTTGTCAAAAAATTCATTCAGTTCCTCATTCTTGTCCTCGTCGCCCGCGCATGTCGTCGCAGCCCCCGTCGTCGCCCGCGCCCCGCGCCGCCCCGATGTCGCCCGCGCCGCCCCCGCCGTCGCCCGCCCCGTCGTCGCCCGCACCGCCCCCGCCATCGCCCGAGCCCTGCGCTGCCCCGAGCCCGCCATCCTCGTCGCCCCTGCCCCGTCGCCGCCAGGCGCTGCCCCGACGCCGCCCGCCGCCCGCTCCCTCCAACGCCGTGGTCGTCGCCGACGCCATCGCTGCCGCCGCTATCGCCCTCGCCGGCCAACCCCGTTGTGAGCCGCCGCCGTTGAGGCTCTGTTTATATATGCAAAAGTTTATATATGCAAAAATTTATACATATATGCAAGTATATATGTATTTTATATATGCAAAAATTTATATATCTAGCTAGGAAGAAGGAAGAAAGGAAGAAGAAGAAAAACTTATATATGAGAAATGTATGTATTTATATATGAGAAATGTATGTATGTATAGATGTATGTATGTGGATACATGAGGGGGTTCGATATACCCCCTCTTCGATAGCATTTTTGTGCATTTTAGGTTAGTGTATATATATATATGTTGATGTATATATGCAAAAGTTTTTCATATATGTATTAATTTTTTTAAGTTGTTAGTAGATATCGATTTTAGGTTAGTGCATTTTATCACTGATTTTAGGTTAGTTGAGCCTCTTTAGTGCATTTTATGTTTGTTGCATTTTAGGTTAGTGCATTTTATGTTAGTGGAGAGGAAAAAGTAAAATAAGGAAAAGGAAAATAAGTAGAGAAAGAAGGAGAAGAAGAAGGAGAAGACGAGGAGAGGAAGAAAAGGAAGAGGAGAAGAAGAAAGGAATAGAGGAGAAGAAGAAAAAATAGAAAATTTTCTATTTTTTCTTCTTCTCCTCTATTCCTTTCTTCTTCTCCTCTTTTTTTTCTTATTTTTTTCTTCGATCTTCTTCCCCCTCCCGATAGGAAAGTTTTATATAGAAAGTTACAATTTTAGAAAAGTTTTATATATGCAAAAATTACAATTTTAGAAAAAGAAGGATAGGAAAGAAGAAAATAAGAAGAGGAAAGAAAGAAGAAGAGGAGAGGAAAAGAAGAGGAGAAATAAATAAGAAGGAGAAAAAAGAAGAAAAAGAAGAGGAGAAGGAAGAAAGGAATAGTGGAGAAGAAGAGAAAATAGAATATATTCTATTTTCTCTTCTTCTCCACTATTCCTTTCTTCCTTCTCCTCTTCTTTTTCTTCTTTTTTCTCCTTCTTATTTATTTCTCCTCTTCGAGGGGTCGAGGGTCGTCGAGGGTTCGAGGGGTCAAGGATCGCCGAGGGGTCGAGAGAGGTTTCCTATTGTCAAAGTATTGAAGAAATCCAAGCCTTCATCATTAGACGGAAGTAACCAGGGCATGTTGGTACGAAGTTCTGCAAAGTTGTTCTGGAATGGAGTCCCGAATAGAATAATCCGCCTTTTGGTACGAATTCAGCAAAGGCCTTCCAAATAGCGATATTCGAAAGGCTCTTGCTGAACTTTGTACCAAAAAGCGAATTATCCTATCTGGGACTCCGTTCCAGAACAACTTTGAAGAGCTTCGTACCATCATGCATATGTTACTTTCGCCTAATGATGAAGACATGGTTTTGTTGAATCCTTTGACACTAGGCAACCTCCCGACCCCTCGGCGATCCTCTCGAACATGAGAGGAAGAAGAGGTCGTCTAGGGGTCGAGGGTTCCAGGGTCGTCGAGGGTTCGAGGGTCGAGGATCGCCGAGGGGTCGAGAGAGGTTTCCTAGTGTCAAAGTATTGAAGAAATCCATGCCTTCATCATTAGCCGGAAGTAACCAGGGCATGTTGGTACGAAGTTCTGCAAAGTTGTTCTGGAATGGAGTCCCGGATAGAATAATCCGCCTTTTGGTACGAATTCAGCAAAGGCCTTCCAAATAGCGATATTCGGAAGTCTCTTCCTGAACTTTGTACCAAAAAGTGAATTATCCTATCTGGGACTCCGTTCCAGAACAACTTTGAAGAGCTTCGTACCATCATGCACATGTTACTTTCGCCTAATGATGAAGACATGGTTTTGTTGAATCCTTTGACACTAGGCAACCTCCCGACCCCTCGGCGATCCTCTCGAACATGAGAGGAAGAAGAGGGTCGTCTAGGGGTCGAGGGTTCGAGGGTTCTTCTCCTCTTTTTTTTCTTCTTCTTCCTCTTTTTTTTATCGGGAACGAGGGTCGTCGAGGGACATAGATGTAGTGTCGTCGTTGTCGATATATACCCCCTCCCGATAGCTTACTATGATTAGGTAGCTAGTTCTACGTTTGGCACTAATATATCCATCTGTCATGTTTGAATAATAATTGCCATGTTGTAAATATTTGTAGAAACTATGGACACCGCCCTAGACGAAGCAACAAAAGAAGCGTTGTTGAGGGACATAATCGCAGAAGGAAGTGATGCCATCTCGTTGTTTCTCAACGAAACCGATGGTCTGGAAGGAGAGGGTGAACAAGCTGGCTACGGTGACCTAATGCCGGTGCAAGAAGAAGAACATGAGGACGGCTCCGGTGACCCAATGCCGGTGCAAGAAGGAGACCGTGATGACGGCTCCGGTGACCGAACCGAGTCCGGCCAGGTATATATATTAGTTAAGCCTATGCTGACTAGCTGATTGATGCATTCATTGTTTTGGTATGTACACATATTAATTAAGTCTTTGTTCTTTTTTCTAGCCCTCCGGATCGAGCACAACTTCGGTAAAGAGACGAGGCCCGAAGAAAAAGTTGAGCTCGATGAAAAGTTTGAGATCATAGCAATCGCGCCCGACGGCCAACCTATTGAACCCCTCCGGACAAAGAGCGCATTTGTTGCTCAGTGCGGGGTTCTGGTTAGGGACAAGATCCCGATAAGCATCCAGCAATGGTTTAAGCCGGCTACAGAAGACCCTGAGGTCTCTTATGTCAATGATATGCAGAAAAATGATCTTTGGACTGAGCTGAAGTCAAATTTCACCCTACCGCCTGAGGATAATCCAGAGAACCCAGTTAAAGAGAAATTAATCAAGTCTTTTGCTCTGAAGAGGATGGCAGAACTATTCAGGAGGTGGAAGAAAGAGCTGAATAAGTTTGTCGAAAATAATGAGACACCAGAATTCAAGGGCAGATATGAGAAGATCAGAGATCACTGGCCCGCATTTGTGGCCCACAAGACATCGGAAAAGAGTCAGAAGATGTCGGCGACAAACAAGCAAAATGCTGCGAAGAAGAAGCTTCACCATCGCACGGGGTCAGGTGGCTACCTCGTAGCCCGGCCTAAGTGGTCCAAGACTGAGAATGATCTGGTTCATAAAGGGATCGAACCAGAGACAATTAACTGGCCAGACCGTTGCCGGACTTGGTTCTTCGGGGCTGGCGGAACCCTGGACCCTGTAACAGGGAAGTGCATTTGGACGAACGATCAAATGGACATACCAGTCAGTAAGCTTAAGCAGTATATCGAAGCAGCGCAGGAAGGGACGTTCTTTCCAGACAGAGAGAACGACGAGCTCACAATGGCCCTCGGGAATCCTGAGCACCCTGGACGGACACGAGGCACGCCAGGCTCCATTCCGTGGAAGGTTGGGTTTCCGGACGCAGGCGGTTACAAATCCCATGAGAGGAGGAAAAAAGTGCAGCAGACCCAAATGCAGGCGCTGCAAGCAAGGGTAGACGCGATAGAGGAACGAGAAGCAAATCGCAGCAAACGTACTGCCGAAGCCTCCCCCGAAGCTACCCCGCCATCTCAGCGCAGAAGCAGCGTGGCTTCCACCGAGCTGCTTCAGCCGGAGCATGCCTTGACGGCTCCTGCCAGCTATCCCGTGGATGCTATAACGGAGTCTCAAAATTGCCACCTTATGACGCAATGGATGAATTTGAAGGTCAAGGCGGCTGTTGGCTCTGTTATTCTACTGAACCCGGCGCAACTTTTCACTGCCGGCCGATTCCAGAAGGATATGCTAGGGTGATGGTGGATGAGATAACGGAGGGATTTGAGGACCTCCAGCTTGACCACCCTACCGGTGAAGGGGAGACTCGGCTGGGGTCTGCTCTGAAGACTCCATGCCTATGGCGGAAGGAGCTCATCAACCTTCTGAACTGGACGCCACCGCCTCCTCCTCCTCCTCCTCCGGCGAGTCAGGGCACTCCGCCTCCACCGCCTCCTCCTCCGGCGAGTGACGATCAGGGCCCTCGGCCGGCTCCTTCTCTGGCGCGTGGCAGCACTCCGCCTCCTTCTTCGCCTGCGCCGACGCGCCCGAGCAGCCAGCCTCCTCCTTCTCCGCCCCGTCAGCAAGGGAGGAAGAGACCTGCCGCCGCTCCAGCTGCTCCGGTGCGTCATAGTCCTTCTCGTCCGCCTCTTAAGAAAGTAAAGAAGACAACCGCCACGTCTGCTCGGTCGGCGTCTAGCAGTACAACCAGAGGCGGGAGGACATACAGATTCGGTCCTTCTCTGAAGACTCCAGAGAAGTTACCATATGAGAGGACCCTGGAGGAGAACGCCGAGATCGCGCGAGAAGAAGTGAGGAACTTATTTGAAGGGGTGAAAGCAAAGAAACATCCACCTTCGGAGGAGATGGTAGATCGGGTGAAAGTGAAGCGCACTCTGGCTGCCCTGACAAAACCACCGAAGTCTGATCCGTCGAAAGGAAACTATGACCGCATTATTGGAAAGGAATTTGCCGAAGCGGAGCGGTCGGGAAGTACTGTCAGTGATCAAAGGCTGAAAGAACGACGAGCTGGGAAACAAATTGCCCAGCTCGGCGAACAAGCGAAGCAATCGTGCCCCCCGCTCAAGGTGCCTAGCCACAACGTCGCTAATGATCCGAGGATGGTGCCCGGTTATAGCAATCTTGCAGATTACCTGCCCGACGAAGTACATTATGAACCCATGGACGTGCAGATACAAAGATACGAGTACGGGAAGCCTCTCGTCAAAGATGAAAGATCTCTATCAACGATGATGCGAAGATTGCATGATTGGTACTTGAAAATCTGCAGAGACTCTGGGGGAGGAGTACTTTGTATGTGAAAGTTAAAAAGGAGCATGACCTCGTTGGAATTGATCTGTTGCCTGTTCCATTTGAGGAGTTCTATCAGTTTTTCAATCAATTGGCCCTCGATAAAACAACGGTCGCCTGCTACTGTCTGTAAGTAGTACTACTTCTGTCATTAAGTTTCTCTATATAGCTTAGCTCTTTCATTGCATGTATTTATAATCATCCTCACTATATTATGCAGATTGAAGATCGCCGAATTGAAGAAAAGACAAGTCGGTGATATTGGGTTCATTAACACATATCTCATAGATGCAACTGAGGTTAAACTTCATGCCGCAGCTACCGAGGCCAACTTGCTACGATCGTTCGTAATAAATCAAAACAAAGATATAATACTCTTTCCTTACAACTTCAGGTGAGTGTTACTGTCTTGTGCGTATTCGGTTTCCCTTATATATTAGTCAAGGTTATAGTAATGTAATTGATGAGTTATGCATGTGTGTGCAGTTTCCACTATATTCTCCTAGAGATTAAGCTTGAGCAGGGAGTAGTAACCGTCTTAGACTCTAAACGAAAAGATCCCCAGGACTATGCAGACATGACTCAAATACTCCAGAAGTAAGTTAAATCGATCATTATCCACCATATCAGCAACTTTGTTCATTTCCTGATATCAAGTAATTGTTTTCTTTGTCCGGCAGGGTTTGGAGAAAATTCACCAAAACAGTTCCGGGACTGCCGAAGGAGCTGGAATTTAGACACCCGAAAGTAAGTACTATAGTAGCATGTTCCGCGCATCTCCTAGTGATTCAAGCGCTAGTTTCATCAATACCATTTAGCATTCTTGCTTATCAGTTTGATTGACCTCTATTTCTTGTAAAGTGGTTGTGGCAGGAACAAGGGAATGATTTCTGTGGATACTACATCTGCGAGTCCATCCGCCACACGACCTGTGAGCGGGGCGGGTACTCTAACGAACAATATGAAGTACGTAAATAACAACATTCACAATTTTATTTTATTACCATCATTTGTGTTGAGTTTCATTCATTCATATATATATATATGTATTGACCCCCTTCTTCAAATTAGATGTTTCGGAAGCGGGATGAACTCCTAGCACCAGCTCGCATGCGAGCAATTCAAGAGGAATTGGCGGCATTCTTTCTTGACCACGTGATCCCTGAAGACGGAGAATTCTATGTGGACCCTGAGTCCGTATGATTATATTTGTAAGAGATAATTATTGTATATATGTAGCCGGTAGTGTCAGATAGATATACGAGAACTTGTTGTTCGACCAATCTCTCGGAGAAGGAGAGGTGGTCGATATCACTTCTCTCTGTATGCATATATGTTCATGACGATCTTCTGTTTCCTTCGTTTGCTTACTAGCTAGCCAGCGTGTCTAGTCCTCTCTATACGTATGTATAGTACGTAGCGTCGACCAAGCACGGACATAAGAGAGGACACTTCTCTCTATTAATTATAGCTAGCTAACACAATATATGAAACATCTAAATTAACCCCCCAAAACCCCCAACCCCCCCCCTTTCAAAAAAAAACAAAAACCCCAGCCACAGAAATGCTGACGCGTGGATGCCTATTGGTCCCGGTTGGTGCCACCAACCTGGACCAAAGGGTCTCCTGACTGGGCTCTGCGCACTGCCCATGTGGAGGGCCTTTAGTCCCGGTTCTGGATTGAACCGGGACTAAAGGGGGGAGGTATTAGTACCGACACTTTAGTCCCGGTTCCGGAACCGGGACTAAAGGCCCTTACGAACCGGGACTATAGGCCCTTTTTCTACCAGTGAGACGTACGACTACATCAACCAAACGCTTCCATTGTCGATCTACAAGGGTACGTAGATCATACTCTCCCCTCTCGTTGCTATGCATCACCATGATCTTGCGTGAGCGTAGGAAATTTTTTGAAATTACTACGAATCCCTACAATGGCATCTGAGCTTAGGTTTTATATGTTGATGTTATATGCACGAGTAGAACACAAGTGAGTTGTGGGCGATATAAGTAATACTACTTACCAGCATGTCATACTTTGGTTCGGCGGTATTGTTGGACGAAGCGGCCCGGACCGACATTACGCGTACGCTTACGCGAGACCGGTTCTCCCGACGTGCTCTGCACATAGGTGGCTTGCGGGTGACAGTTTCTCCAACTTTAGTTGAACCAAGTGTGGCTACGCCCGGTCCTTGCGAAGGTTAAAACAGCACCAACTTGACAAACTATCGTTGTGGTTTTGATGCGTAGGTAAGATTGGTTCTTGCTTAAGCCCGTAGCAGCCACGTAAAACATGCAACAGCAAAGTAGAGGACGTCTAACTTGTTTTTGCAGGGCATGTTATGATGTGATATGGTCAAGACATGATGCTAAATTTTATTGTATGAGATGATCATGTTTTGTAACCGAGTTATCGGCAACTGGCAGGAGCCATATGGTTGTCGCTTTATTGTATGCAATGCAATCGCGCTGTAATGCTTTACTTTATCACTAAGCGGTAGCGATAGTCGTGGAAGCATAAGATTGGCGAGACGACAACGATGCTACGATGGAGATCAAGGTGTCGCGCCGGTGACGATGGTGATCATGACGGTGCTTCGAAGATGGAGATCACAAGCACAAGATGATGATGGCCATATCATATCACTTATATTGATTGCATGTGATGTTTATCTTTTATGCATCTTATCTTGCTTTGATTAACGGTAGCATTATAAGATGATCTCTCACTAAATTATCAAGAAGTGTTCTCCCTGAGTATGCACAGTTGCGAAAGTTCTTCGTGCTGAGACACCACGTGATGATCGGGTGTGATAGGCTCTACGTTCAAATACAACGGGTGCAAAACAGTTGCACACGCGGAATACTCAGGTTATACTTGATGAGCCAAGCATATACAGATATGGCCTCGGAACACGGAGACCGAAAGGTCGAGCGTGAATCATATAGTAGATATGATCAACATAGTGATGTTCACCAATGAAACTACTCCATCTCACGTGATGATCGGACATGGTTTAGTTGATTTGGATCATGTAATCACTTAGAGGATTAGAGGGATGTCTATCTAAGTGGGAGTTCTTTAAGTAATATGATTAATTGAACCTAAATTTATCATGAACTTAGTACCTGATAGTATCTTGCTTGTTTATGTATGATTGTAGATAAATGGCCCGTGCTGTTGTTCCGTTGAATTTTAATGCGTTCCTTGAGAAAGCAAAGTTGAAAGATGATGGTAGCCATTACACGGACTGGGTCCGTAACTTGAGGATTATCCTCATTGCTGCACAGAAGAATTACGTCCTGGAAGCACCGCTGGGTACCAGGCCTGCTGCTGGAGCAACACCAGATGTTGTGAACGTCTGGCAAAGCAAAGCTGATGACTACTCGATAGTTCAGTGTGCCATGCTTTACGGCTTAGAACCGGGACTTCAACGATGTTTTGAACGTCATGGAGCATATGAGATGTTCCAGGAGTTGAAGTTAATATTTCAAGCAAATGCCCGGATTGAGAGATATGAAGTCTCCAATAAGTTCTATAGCTGCAAGATGGAGGAGAACAGTTCTGTCAGTGAGCATATACTCAAAATGTCTGGGTATAATAATCACTTGATTCAAATGGGAGTTAATCTTCCAGATGATCAAGTCATTGACAGAATTCTCCAATCACTGCCACCAAGCTACAAGAGCTTCGTGATGAACTATAATATGCAAGGGATGAATAAGACTATTCCCGAGCTCTTCGCAATGCTGAAAGCTGCGGAGGTAGAAATCAAAAAGGAGCATCAAGTGTTGATGGTCAACAAGACCACTAGTTTCAAGAAAAAGGGCAAAGGGAAGAAGAAGGGGAACTTCAAGAAGAACAGCAAGCAAGTTGCTACTCAAGAGAAGAAACCCAAGTCTGGACCTAAGCCTGAAACTGAGTGCTTCTACTGCAAGCAGACTGGTCACTGGAAGCGGAACTGCCCCAAGTATTTGACGGATAAGAAGGATGGCAAGGTGAACAAAGGTATATGTGATATACGTGTTATTGATGTGTACCTTACTAATGCTCGCAGTAGCACCTGGGTATTTGATACTGGTTCTGTTGCTAATATTTGCAACTCGAAATAGGGGCTACGGATTAAGCGAAGATTGGCTAAGGACGAGGTGACGATGCGCGTGGGAAACGGTTCCAAAGTCGATGTGATCGCGGTCGGCGCGCTACCTCTACATCTACCTTCGGGATTAATATTAGACCTAAATAATTGTTATTTGGTGCCAGCGTTAAGCATGAACATTATATCTGGATCTTGTTTGATGTGAGACGGTTATTCATTTAAATCAGAGAATAATGGTTGTTCTATTTATATGAGTAATATCTTTTATGGTCATGCACCCTTGAAGAGTGGTCTATTCTTATTGAATCTCGATAGTAGTAACACACATATTCATAATGTTGAAGCCAAAAGATGCAGAGTTGATAATGATAGTGCAACTTATTTGTGGCACTGCCGTTTAGGTCATATCGGTGTAAAGCGCGTGAAGAAACTCCATACTGATGGACTTTTGGAACCACTTGATTATGAATCAATTGGTACTTGCGAACCGTGCCTCATGGGCAAGATGACTAAAACGCCGTTCTCCGGTACTATGGAGAGAGCAACAGATTTGTTAGAAATCATACATACAGATGTATGTGGTCCGATGAATATTGAGGCTCGTGGCGGATATCGTTATTTTCTCACCTTCACAGATGATTTAAGCAGATATGGGTATATCTACTTAATGAAACATAAGTCTGAAACGTTTGAAAAGTTCAAAGAATTTCAGAGTGAAGTTGAAAATCATCGTAACAAGAAAATAAAGTTTCTACGATCTGATCGTGGAGGAGAATATTTGAGTTACGAGTTTGGTGTACATTTGAAACAATGCGGAATAGTTTCACAACTCACGCCACCCGGAACACCACAGCGTAATGGTGTGTCCGAACGTCGTAATCGTACTTTACTAGATATGGTGCGATCTATGATGTCTCTTACTGATTTACCGCTATCGTTTTGGGGTTATGCTTTGGAGACGGCCGCATTCACGTTAAATAGGGCACCATCAAAATCCGTTGAGACGACGCCTTATGAACTATGGTTTGGCAAGAAACCAAAGTTGTCGTTTCTGAAAGTTTGGGGCTGCGATGCTTATGTGAAAAAGCTTCAACCTGATAAGCTCGAACCCAAATCGGAGAAATGTGTCTTCATAGGATATCCAAAGGAGACTATTGGATACACCTTCTATCACAGATCCGAAGGCAAGACTTTTGTTGCTAAATTCAGAAACTTTCTAGAGAAGGAGTTTCTCTCGAAAGAAGTGAGTGGGAGGAAAGTAGAACTTGACGAGGTAACTGTACCTGCTCCCTTATTGGAAAGTAGTGCATCACAGAAAACTGTTTCTGTGACACCTACACCAATTAGTGAGGAAGCTAATGATAATGATCATGAAACTTCAGAACAAGATACTACTGAACCTCGTAGATCAACCAGAGTGAGATCCGCACCAGAGTGCTACGGTAATCCTATTCTGGAAGTCATGCTACTAGATCATGATGAACCTACGAACTATGAAGAAGCGATGGTGAGCCCAGATTCCGCAAAATGGCTTGAAGCCATGAAATCTGAGATGGGATCCATGTATGAGAACAAAGTATGGACTTTGGTTGACTTGCCCAATGATCGACAAGCAATTGAGAATAAATGGATCTCCAAGAAGAAGACTGACGCCGACGGTAATATTACTGTCTACAAAGCTCGACTTGTCGCAAAAGGGTTTCGGCAAGTTCAAGGGATTGACTACGATGAGACCTTCTCACCCGTAGCGATGCTTAAGTCTGTCCGAATCATGTTAGCAATTGCCATATTTTATGATTATGAAATTTGGCAGATGGATGTCAAAACTGCATTCCTGAATGGATTTCTGGAAGAAGAGTTGTATATGATGCAACCGAAAGGTTTTGTCGATCCAAAGGGAGCTAACAAAGTGTGCAAGCTCCAGCGATCCATTTATGGACTGGTGCAAGCCTCTCGGAGTTGGAATAAACGCTTTGATAGTGTGATCAAAGCATTTGGTTTTATACAGACTTTTGGAGAAGCCTGTATTTACAAGAAAGTGAGTGGGAGCTCTGTAGCATTTCTGATATTGTATGTGGATGACATATTACTGATTGGAAATGATATAGAATTTCTGGATAGCATAAAGGGATACTTGAATAAGAGTTTTTCAATGAAAGACCTCGGTGAAGCTGCTTACATATTAGGCATAAAGATCTATAGAGATAGATCAAGACGTTTAATTGGACTTTCACAAAGCACATACCTTGACAAGATTTTGAAGAAGTTCAAAATGGATCAAGCAAAGAAAGGGTTCTTGCCTGTGTTACAAGGTGTGAAGTTCAGTCGGACTCAATGCCCGACCACTGCAGAAGATAGAGAGAAGATGAAAGATGTTCCCTATGCTTCAGCCATAGGCTCTATCATGTATGCAATGCCGTGTACCAGACCTGATGTGTGCCTTGCTATAAGTCTAGCATGGGAGGTACCAAAGTAATCCAGGAGTGGATCACTGGACAGCGGTCAAGAACGTCATGAAGTACCTGAAAAGGACTAAGGATATGTTTCTCGTATATGGAGGTGCCAAAGAGCTCATCGTAAACGGTTATGTTGATGCAAGCTTTGACACTGATCTGGACGATTCTAAATCGCAAACCGGATACGTGTTTACATTAAACGGTGGATCTGTCAGTTGGTGCAGTTCTAAACAAAGCGCCGTGGCGGGATCTACATGTGAAGCGGAATACATAGCTGCTTCAGAAGCAGCAAATGAAGGAGTCTGGATGAAGGAGTTCATATCCGATCTAGGTGTCATACCTAGTGCATCGGGTCCAATGAAAATCTTTTGTGACAATACTGGTGCAATTGCCTTGGCGAAGGAATCCAGATTTCACAAGAGAACCAAGCACATCAAGAGACGCTTCAATTCCATCCGGGATCTAGTCCAAGTGGGAGACATAGAGATTTGCAAGATACATACGGATCTGAATGTTGCAGACCCGTTGACTAAGCCTCTTCCACGAGCAAAACATGATCAGCACCAAGGCTCCATGGGTGTTAGAATCATTACTGTGTAATCTAGATTATTGACTCTAGTGCAAGTGGGAGACTGGAGGAAATATGCCCTAGAGGCAATAATAAAGTTATTATTGTTGGAGAACATAGCAGAAATTCAAAATTTTCTACGCATCACCAAGATCAATCTATGGAGTAATCTAGCAACGAGGGGAAGAAGAGTGCATCTACATACCCTTGTAGATCGCTATGCGGAAGCGTTCAAGAGAACAGGGTTGATGGAGTCGTACTCGTCGTGATCCAAATCACCGATGATCCTAGTGCCGAACGGACGGCACCTCCGCGTTCAACACACGTACAGCCCGGTGACGTCTCCCATGCCTTGATCCAGCAAGGAGAGAGGGAGAGGTTGAGGAAGACTCCATCCAGCAGCAGCACAATGGCGTGGTGGTGATGGAGGAGCGTGGCTATCCTGCAGGGCTTCGCCAAGCACCGCGAGATATGAGGAGAAAGAGAGGGAGGGCTGCACCAACAGGCAGAGATCAGATCGTGTGTTATGGGAAGCCCCTAGGCCTCACTATATATAGGGGAGAGGGAGGAGGGTGCACCCCCTCTAGGGTTCCCACCCCTAGGGGGGGCGGCAGCCCTAGATGGGAAAGGGGAGGCGGCCAAGAGGGGAGGGGAGAGGGAGGCGCACCAGGATGGGCCCTAAGGCACATACCCCTTTAGGGTTTGCCCCCTTTCCACCTCTTAGGCGCCTTGGGCCCTTGTGGGGGGCGCACCAGCCCACCTGGGGCTGGTCCCCTCCCACACTTAGCCCACGCAAGCCTCCGGGGTTGGTGGCCCCACTTGGTGGACCCCCGGGACCCTCCCGGTGGTCCCGGTACATTACCGATAAACCCCGAAACCTTTCCGGTGACCAAAATAGGACTTCCCATATATAAATCTTTACCTCCGGACCATTCCGGAACTCCTCGTGACGTCCGGGATCTCATCCGGGACTCCGAACAACATTCGGTAACCACATGCAAACTTCCTTTATAACCCTAGCATCATCGAACCTTAAGTGTGTAGACCCTACGGGTTCGGGAGACATGCAGACATGACCGAGACGTTCTCCGGTCAATAACCAACAGCGGGATCTGGATACCCATGTTGGCTCCCACATGTTCCATGATGATCTCATCGGATGAACCACGATGTCAAGGACTTAATCAATCCCGTATACAATTCCCTTTGTCTATCGGTACGATACTTGCCCGAGATTCGATCGTCGGTATCCCGATACCTTGTTCAATCTCGTTACCGGCAAGTCTCTTTACTCGTTCCGTAACACATCATCCCGTGATCAACTCCTTGATCACATTGTGCACATTATGATGATGTCCTACCGAGTGGGCCCAGAGATACCTCTCCGTCACACGGAGTGACAAATCCCAGTCTCGATTCGTGCCAACCCAACAGACACTTTCGGAGATACCCGTAGTGTACCTTTATAGCCACCCAGTTATGTTGTGACGTTTGGCACACCCAAAGCACTCCTACGGTATCCGGGAGTTGCACAATCTCATGGTCTAAGGAAATGATACTTGACATTAGAAAAGCTTTAGCATACGAACTACACGATCTAGTGCTATGCTTAGGATTGGGTCTTGTCCATCACATCATTCTCCTAATGATGTGATCCCGTTATCAAGACATCCAATGTCCATGGTCAGGAAACCGTAACCATCTATTGATCAACGAGCTAGTCAACTAGAGGCTTACTAGGGACATGGTGTTGTCTATGTATCCACACATGTATTTGAGTTTCCTATCAATACAATTCTAGCATGGATAATAAACGATTATCATGAACAAGGAAATATAATAATAATCAATTTATTATTGCCTCTAGGGCATATTTCCAACAGTCTCCCACTTGCACTAGAGTCAATAATCTAGTTCACATCGCCATGTGATTAACACTCACAGGTCACATCGCCATGTGACCAACATCCAAAGAGTTTACTAGAGTCAATAATCTAGTTCACATCACTATGTGATTAACACTCAATGAGTTCTGGGTTTGATCATGTTGCTTGTGAGAGAGGTTTTAGTCAACGGGTCTGAACCTTTCAGATCCGTGTGTGCTTTACAAATCTTTATGTCATCTCCTAGATGTAGCTACCATGTTCTATTTGGAGCTATTCCAAATAACTGTTCTACTTGGAGCTATTCTAAATTGTTGCTCCATTATACGTATCCGGTATCTCTACTCAGAGCTATCCGGATAGGTGTTAAGCTTGCATCGACGTAACCCTTTACGACGAACTCTTTTACCACCTCCATAATCGAGAAAATTCCTTAGTCCACTAGTTACTAAGGATAACTTTGACCGTTGTCCTGTGATCCATTCTTGGATCACTCTTGTACCCCTTTGACTGACTCATGGCAAGGCACACTTCAGGTGCGGTACACAGCATAGCATACTGTAGAGCCTATGTCTAAGCATAGGGGACGACCTTCGTCCTTTCTCTCTATTCTGCCGTGGTCGAGCTATAAGTCTTAACTTCATACCTTACAACTCAGGCAAGAACTCCTTCTTTGACTGATCCATCTTGAACACCTTCAAGATCATGTCAAGGTATGTGCTCATTTGAAAGTACCATTAAGCGTTTTGATCTATCCTTATAGATCTTGATGCTCAATATTCAAGTAACTTAATCCAGGCTTTCCATTGAAAAACACTTTCCAAATAACCCTATATGCTTTCCAGAAATCCTACGTCATTTCTGATCCATAATATGTCAACAACATATACTCATCGGAAATTCTATAGTGCTCCCACTCACTTCTTTGGAAATACAAGTTTCTCATAAACTTTGTATAAACCCAAAATCTTTGATCATCTCATCAAAGCATACATTCCAACTCCGAGATGCTTACTCCAGTCCTTAGAAGGATTACTGGAGCTTTGCATACTTATTAGCATCTTTCAGGATTGACAAAACCTTCCGGTTGTATCACATACAACCTTTCCTCAAGAAAATCGTCGAGGAAACAATGTTTCGACATCCTATCTGCAAGATTTCATAAATAATGCAGTAATCGCTAATATAATTCCAACAGACTCTTAGCATCGCTACGAGTGAGAAAGTCTCATCGTAGTCAACTCCTTGAACTTGTCGGGAAACATCTTAACGACAAGTCGAGCTTTCTTAATGGTGACATTTACCATCATTGTCCGTCTTCCTTTTAAAATCCATCTGTACTCAACAGCCTTACGACCATCAAGTAGTTCTTCCAAAGTCTACACTTTGTTTTCATACATGGATCCTCTCTCGGATTTTATGGTCTAGAGCCATTTATCGGAATCCAGGCCCACCATCGCTTCTCCATGGCTCGTAGGTTCATTGTTGTCTAGCAACATGACTTCCAAGACAGGATTATGTACCACTCTGAAGTAGTACGCATCCTTGTCATCCTACAAGGTTTGGGAGTGACTTGATCCGAAGTCTCATGATCAATATCATAAGCTTCCACTTCAATTGATGTAGGTGCCACAAGAACAACTTCCCGTGCCCTGCTACACACTAGTTGAAGAGACGGTTCAATAACCTCATCATGTCTCCACCATCCTCCCACTCAATTCTTTCGAGAGAAACTTTTCCTCGAGAAAGGACCCGATTCTAGAAACAATCCCTTATTGCTTTCGGATCTGAGACAGGAGGTATACCCAACTGTTTTGGGTGTCCTATGAAGATGCATTTATCCGCTTTGGGTTCGAGCTTATCAGCCTGAAACTTTTTCACATAAGCGTCGCAGCCCCAAACTTCTAAGAAATGACAGCTTAGGTTTCTCTAAACCATAGTTCATACGGTGTCATCTCATCGGAATTACGTGGTGCCCTATTTAAAGTGAATGTGGTTGTCTCTAATGCCTAACCCATAAACTATCGTGGTAATTCGATAAGAGACATCATGGTATGCATCATATCCAATAGGGTGCAGTTATGATGTTCGGACACACCATCACACTATGGTGTTCCAGGCTGTATTAGTTGTGAAACAATTTCCACAATGTCTTAATTCTGTGCCAAACTCGTAATTCAGATATTCATCTCTATGATCATATCATAGATATTTTATCCTCTTGTCACGACGATCTTTCAACTTCACCCTGAAATTACTTGAACCTTTCAATAATTCAGACTCGTGATTCATCAAGTAAATATACTCAACATCTACTCAAATCATCTGTGAAGTAAGAACATAACGATATCCACTACACGCCTCAGCACTCATTGGACTGCACACATCAAAATGTATTACTTCCAACAAGTTGCTTTCTAGTTCCATTTTACTGAAAACGAGGCTTTCAGTCATCTTGCCCATGTGGTATGATTTGCATGTCTCAAGTGATTCAAAATCAAGTGAGTCCAAACGGTCCATTTGCATGGAGTTTCTTCATGCATATACACCAATAGACATGGTTCGCATGTCTCAAACTTTTCAAAAACGAGTGAGCCCAAAGATCCATCAACATGGAGCTTCTTCATGCGTTTTATACCGATATGACTTAAGTGGCAGTGCCACAAGTAGGTGGTACTATCATTACTATCTTTTGGCATGAACATGTGTATCACTACGATCGAGATTCAATAAACCATTCATTTTAGGTGTAAGACCATTGAAGGTATTATTCAAATAAACAGAGTAACCATTATTCTCTTTAAATGAATAACCGTATTGCGATAGACATAATCCAATCATGTCTATGCTCAACGCAAACACCAAATAACAATTATTTAGGTTTAACACCAATCTCGATGGTAGAGGGAGCGTGCGATGCTTGATCATATCAACATTGGAAACACTTCCAACACATATCGTCAGCTCACCTTTAGCTAGTCTCCGTTTATTCCGTAGCTTTTATTTCGAGTTACTAACACTTAGCAACCGAACCGGTATCTAATACCCTGGTGCTACTAGGAGTACTAGTAAAGTACACATCAACACAATGTATATCCAATATACTTCTATCGACCTTGCCAGCCTTCTCATCTACCAAGTATCTAGGGTAATTCTGCTCCAGTGGCTGTTCCCCTTATTACAGAAGCACTTAGTCTCGGGTTTGGGTTCAACCTTGGGTTTCTTCACTAGAGCAGCAGCTGAATTGCCGTTTCATGAAGTATCCCTTCTTGCCCTTGCCCTTCTTGAAACTAGTGGTTTCACCAACCATCAACAATTGATGCTCCTTCTTGATTTCTACTTTGTGGTGTCAAACATCGCGAATATCTCAAGGATCATCATATATGTCCCTGATATATTATAGTTCATCACGAAGCTCTAGCAGCTTGGTGGTAATGACTTCGGAGAACCATCACTATTTCATCTGGAAGATCAACTCCCACTCGATTCAAGCGATTGTTGTACTCAGACAATCTGAGCACAAGCACAACAATTGAGCTTTTCTCCTTAGTTTGCAGGCTGAGAAAATCGTCGGAGGTCTTATACCTCTTGACGTGGGCACGAGCCTGAAATCCCAATTTCAGCCCTCGAAACATCTCATATGTTTCGCGACGTTTCAAAAAACCGTCTTCGGTGCCTCAACTCTAAACCGTTTAACTGAACTATCACGTAGTTATCAAAATGTGTATGTCAGATGTTCGCAACATCCACAGACAACGTTCGAGGTTCAGCACACTGAGCGGTGCATTAAGGACATAAGCCTTCTATGAAGAAATGAGGACAATCCTCAGTTTACGGACCTAGTCCGCATAATTGCTACTATCAACTTTCAACTAAATTTTCTCTAGGAACATATCTAAACAGTAGAACTGAAGCGTGAGCTACGACATAATTTGCAAAGATCTTTTGACTATGTTCAGGATAATTAAGTTCATCTTATAAACTCCCACTCAGATAGACATCCCTCTAGTCATCTAAGTGATTACATGATCCGAGTCAACTAGGTCGTGTCCGATCATCACGTGAGACGGACTAGTCAACATCGGTGAACATCTTCATGTTGATCGTATCTACCATACGACTCATGCTCGACCTTTCGGTCTTCTGTGTTCCGAGGCCATGTCTGTACACATGCTAGGCTCGTCAAGTCAACCTAAGTGTTTGCATGTGTAAATCTGTCTTACACCCGTTGTATGTGAACGTCTGAATCAAACACCCGATCATCACGTGGTGCTTTGAAACAACGAACTGTCGCAACGGTGCATAGTTAGGGGGAACACTTTCTTGAAATTTTTATGAGGGATCATCTTATTTACTGTCGTCGTTCTAAGTAAACAAGATGTATAAACATGATAAACATCACATGCAATCAAATAATAGTGACATGATATGGCCAATATCATATAGCTCCTTTGATCTCCATCTTGGGGCTCCATGATCATCTTGTCACCGGCATGACACCATGATCTCCATCATCATGATCTCCATCATCGTGTCTCCATGAAGTTGTCACGTCATCTATTACTTCTACTACTACAGCTAACGGTTAGCAATAAAGTAAAGTAATTACATGACGTTTATGTTGACACGCAGGTCATAAATAAATTAAGACAACTCCTATGGCTCCTGCCGGTTGTCATACTCATCGACATGCAAGTCGTGATTCCTATTACAAGAACATGATCAATCTCATACATCACATATATCATTCATCACATCCTTTTGGCCATATCACATCACATAGCATACCCTGCAAAAACAAGTTAGACGTCCTCTAATTGTTGTTTTGCATGTTTTACGTGGCTGCTATGGGTTTCTAGCAAGAACGTTTCTTACCTACGCAAAAACCACAACGTGATATGCCAATTGCTATTTACCCTTCATAAGGACCCTTTTCATCGAATCCGATCCGATTAAAGTGGGAGAGATAGACACCCGCCAGCCACCTAATGCAACTAGTGCATGTCAGTCGGTGGAATCGGTCTCACGTAAGCATACGTGTAAGGTTGGTCCGGGCCGCTTCATCCCACGATGCCGCCGAATCAAGATAAGACTAGTAACGGCAAGCATATTGAACAAAATCAACGCCCACAACTACTTTGTGTTCTACTCGTGCATAGAAACTACGCATAGACCTAGCTCTGATACCACTGTTGGGGAACGTAGCAGAAATTCAAAATTTTCCTACGCATCACCAAGATCAATCTGTGGAGTAATCTAGCAACGAGGGGAAGGAGAGTGCATCTACATACCCTTGTAGATCGCTATGCGGAAGCGTTCAAGAGAACGGGGTTGATGGAGTCGTACTCGTCGTGATCCAAATCACCGATGATCCTAGTGCCGAACGGACGGCACCTCCGCGTTCAACACACGTACAGCCCGGTGACGTCTCCCATGCCTTGATCCAGCAAGGAGAGAGGGAGAGGTTGAGGAAGACTCCATCCAGCAGCAGCACAACGGCGTGGTGGTGATGGAGGAGCGTGGCTATCCTGCAGGGCTTCGCCAAGCACCGCGAGATATGAGGAGAAAGAGAGGGAGGGCTGCACCAACAGGCAGAGATCAGATCGTGTGTTATGGGCAGCCCCTAGGCCTCACTATATATAGGGTAGAGGGAGGAGGGTGTGCCCCCTCTAGGGTTCCCACCCCTAGGGGAGGCGGCAGCCCTAGATGGGAAAGGGGAGGCGGCCAAGAGGGGAGGGGAGAGGGAGGCGCACCAGGATGGGCCCTAAGGCCCATACCCCTTTAGGGTTTGCCCCCTTTCCACCTCTTAGGCGCCTTGGGCCCTTGTGAGGGGCACACCAGCCCACCTGGGGCTGGTCCCCTCCCACACTTAGCCCACGCAAGCCTCCGGGGTTGGTGGCCCCACTTGGTGGACCCCCGGGACCCTCCCGGTGGTCCCGGTACATTACCATAAACCCCGAAACCTTTCACGTGACCAAAATAGGACTTCCCATATATAAATCTTTACCTCCGGACCATTCCGAAACTCCTCATGACGTCCGGGATCTCTTCCGGGACTCCGAACAACATTCAGTAACCACATGCAAACTTCCTTTATAACCCTAGCGTCATCGAACCTTAAGTGTGTAGACCCTACGGGTTCGGGAGACATGCAGACATGACCGAGACGTTCTCCGGTCAATAACCAACAGCGAGATCTGGATACCCATGTTGGCTCCCACATGTTCCACGATGATCTCATCGGATGAACCGCGATGTCAAGGACTTAATCAATCCCGTATACAATTCCCTTTGTCTATCGGTACGATACTTGCCCGAGATTCGATCGTCGGTATCCCGATACCTTGTTCAATCTCGTTACCGGAAAGTCTCTTTACTCGTTCCGTAACACATCATCCCGTGATCAACTCCTTGATCACATTGTGCACATTATGATGATGTCCTACCGAGTGGGCCTAGAGATACCTCTCCGTCACACGGAGTGACAAATCCCAGTCTCGATTCGTGCCAACCCAACAGACACTTTCGGAGATACCCGTAGTGTGCCTTTATAGCCACCCAGTTACATTGTGACGTTTGGCACACCCAAAGCACTCCTATGGTATCCGGGAGTTGCACAATCTCATGGTCTAAGGAAATGATACTTGACATTAGAAAAGCTTTAGCATACGAACTACACGATCTAGTGCTATGCTTAGGATTGGGTCTTGTCCATCACATCATTCTCCTAATGATGTGATCCCGTTATCAACGACATACAATGTCCATGGTCACGAAACCATAACCATCTATTGATCAACAAGCTAGTCAACTAGAGGCTTACTAGGGACATGGTGTCGTCTATGTATCCACACATGTATCTGAGTTTCCTATCAATACAATTCTAGCATGGATAATAAACGATTATCATGAACAAGGAAATATAATAATAATCAATTTATTATTGCCTCTAGGGCATATTTCCAACAATTATTTATTTCCTTATATCATGATAAAAGTTTATTATTAATGCTAGAATTGTATTAACCGGAAACATAATACATGTGTGAATACATAGACAAACAGAGTGTCACTAGTATGCCTCTACTAGACTAGCTTGTTAATCAAAGATGGTTATGTTTCCTAACTATGGACAAAGAGTTGTCATTTGATTAACAGGATCACATCATTAGTTGAATGATCTGATTGACATGACCCATTCCATTAGCTTAGCACCCGATCGTTTAGTATGTTGCTATTGCTTTCTTCATGACTTATACATGTTCCTATGACTATGAGATTATGCAACTCCCGTTTGCCAGAGGAACACTTTGTGTGCTACCAAACGTCACAACGTAACTGGGTGATTATAAAGGAGCTCTACAGGTGTCTCCAAAGGTACATGTTGGGTTGGCGTATTTCGAGATTAGGATTTGTCACTCCGATTGTCGGACAGGTATCTCTGGGCCCTCTCGGTAATGCACATCACTTAAGCCTTGCAAGCATTGCAACTAATGAGTTAGTTGCGGGATGATGTATTACAGAACGAGTAAAGAGACTTGCCGGTAACGAGATTGAACTAGGTATAGGATACCGACGATCGAATCTCGGGCAAGTAACATACCGATGACAAAGGGAACAACGTATGTTGTTATGCGGTCTGACCGATAAAAGATCTTCGTAGAATATGTAGGAGCCAATATGAGCATCCAGGTTCCGCTATTGGTTATTGACCGAAGACGTGTCTCGGTCATGTCTACATTGTTCTCGAACCCGTAGGGTCCGCACGCTTAAGGTTACGATGACAGTTATATTATGAGTTTATGCATTTTGATGTACCGAAGGTTGTTCGGAGTCCCGGATTGATCACGGACATGACGAGGAATCTCGAAATGGTCGAGACATAAAGATTGATATATTGGAAGCCTATGTTTGGATAACGGAAGTGTTCCGGGTGAAATCGGGATTTTACCAGAGTACCGGGAGGTTACCGGAACCCCCCGGGAGGTATATGGGCCTTACTGGGCCTTAGTGGAAGAAGAGAAGAGGCAGCCAGGGCTGGGCCGCGCGCCCCTCACCCCTAGTCCGAATAGGACAAGGAGAGAGGGGGCCGGCGCCCCCCTCCTTCTCTCTCTCTCTTTTCCCACCGCACGAATCCTATTCCAACTAGGAAAGGGGGGAGTAGGACTCCTCCTGGCGCGCCACACCTTGGCCGGCCGGCCCCCCTTCCTTGAACCTTTATATACGGAGGCAAGGGCACCCCTAGAGACACAAGTTGATCCACGTGATCATACTCTTAGCCGTGTGCGGTGCCTCCTTCCACCATAGTCCTCGATAATATTGTAGCGGTGCTTAGGCGAAGCCCTGCGATGGTAGTACATCAAGATCGTCACCACGCCGTCGTGCTGACGGAACTCTTCCCCGACACTTTGCTGGATCGGAGTCCGGGGATCGTCATCGAGCTGAACGTGTGCTAGAACTCGGACGCGCCGTAGTCTCGGTGCTTGATCGGTCGGGCCGTGGAGACGTACGACTACATCAACCAATCGCTTCCGTTGTCGATCTACAGGGTATGTAGATCATACTCTCCCCTCTCGTTGCTATGCATCACCATGATCTTGCGTGAGCGTAGGAAATTTTTTGAAATTACTACGAATCCCTACACAAGGAGCAAGAGAGAAAGCAGAAGAAGAAGGAGGCATACAAGAAGAAGGGGCTGGAGCTCAAGCGCAAGGAATCGCTTCTCCCCTACGGAGGTGACCACGTCGGCGAACCCTACTCCAAGCAGAAGCTGAAGAAGCACAAGCCGGCGATGCCGACTCCCTCCAAGGCCCCCAAGCCCTCCGCCTCCAAGGGCACGGCCGCGGAGCCCATTCCCGTCGAGGATGCGGGAGGGCCGGAGTGTTTCCGCTGCGGGCGCACGAGCCACTACCAGAGCGATTGCGGTTTCAAGCAACTGTGCGTGCTCTGCAGAAACGAGGGGCATGCCTCGGCCTACTACCCCACGCGCGACAAGCAGCTCGTGCTCCAGACCATGGGGCACGCCTTTGCGGGTGGCGGTTTCTTCTGCCTACAATACCCGGAGGAGGCGGATGTGGCGGCGGAAGGAATGCTGGGGGCCAACGCGGCCCAGGTGTCAGCGGCGCCCGGCGTCCTGTCCAAGGAGATCCTCAAGGTCGAGCTCCCCCATCTTTTCGAGGGCGAGTGGGACTGGCAGGTGGCGCCTTTCGACACGGACTGCTTCTCCGTGGCGTTCCCGGACCCTATCATGCTACGGATGGTGACGCGCAGCGGGAAGCTCTTCCTCTCCATCAACAACATCACCGCCGACATCCGTGACGCGGTCCTCACCGAGCCCAAGGAGCTATCAATGCCGGAGGTTTGGGTGAAGCTATGGGGTGTGCCGCCGAAGCAGCGGCGTGTGGAGCGGCTGATGGCGGCCATGACTATGATCGGCCGGCCGTTGGTGGTGGATGAACTGTCCCTAATCCGTTTGGGCCTGGTACGTATGAAGTTTGCGTGTCGTGCAGCGGCCAAGCTGTGCAGATCTGTGCAAATCTAGTTCAATGGCGAGGGATACTCCATCAAGCTCGAGCCGGAGGTGGACCAACCGCGCCCGATGGCCCCTGCTCTCCCGCCCCCGCCGCCGCCCCCTGCGGGTCAGGGCCCGGGGGATCACGACAAGGACAAGCACAAGGACAAGGATCCGGAGCAAGACGCCAGCATGGAGGAGGACGACTCCATCGATACCGCGGCCTGGGACTAGCTTGGGATCTCTACGTCGGGCCCTGTCGCGCCGGTGGAGGGGGTGGCGGGGCTGCGGGCTGTGCTGGGGTCGGGCCACGAGGGGATGTCAATCTCGATCCCCAACCAGTATGGCTCAAACATGGGGTCGGTTTCCTCACCCCCCTTGGGCACGACCCCGGCTACGGTGGTGGGCTTGGGCGGCGGCGGCTCCCTGATCGCTCTCTCCCCCAACCCCTCGCGGCTCCGTTCGGTGGGATCTCCGGCATCCAGTGGGCGTGGCTCCACCCTGAGTGGCTCGGTCAAGCCGATGAAGAAGACAGCGGTGCGCAAGGTCAGCGCGGAGGTGGTGCGCGCGATGGAACCGCTGGGGGCGCCTCCCACGCCTCGGCAGTCGGTCATGGCTCTGGCGGCCCCAACCTTGCCACTCGTCGCTGATCCGCTGCTGCAAGAGGCGGCCAAGGCGGCGATGATCTCCAAGGCCAAGCATACCAAGACGGTGCCGGCGGCACCGGTCCGCACAAGCTCGCGATCCAAGGGGGGCAAGGGCAACATGTCGTTGCTGCAGCGGGCGCAGCTCCTTCAGGCGCAGAAGAACATGGAGATCTCAGGTAATCCTCCGCCTCGCTTCACGGTTCTTGACTCCTTTTTGGACGATCACTTGCATGAGGTGTTGGAAGCGAGCGGCGTGATTTCTTCTTGCGAGGGGGGAGTCAGGGAGCTGATTTCGCTCGTTCTCGCCAAGGAGACGGCGCAAGCAGCGCTCGCGGCTGCTGCGGTAGCGCGTGCTGATCAGAGGCCCGGTGAGCCCGAGGGAGGGGCCACCGCGGCTCTTTCTGTACCCGAAGAGGGGGGGTCAGGCAACAGGGGTTGCCCCCCCCCTCCCTCGCCTTGCCGTGGCAGGGTGAGGCACGTGGCTAAGGCGGTCACCTCACGAGGTGTCCGGCTCCGCAATCGCGTCATCTAGATGCGGGCCATCTTTTGGAACATTCGTGGCTTTGGCCACGCGGGGCGTCGGACGCAACTTAAGGAGTACATGCGTAGAGAGGACGTCGATATCGTTGGGATGCAGGAAACGATCAAGGGGGATTTTCGTTTCCATGAGTTGCTCGCTATTGATCCATTGGAGCGCTTTGAGTGGCAACATGTTCCGGCTATTGGTCACTCCGGTGGTTTGTTGCTAGGCTTAAATCACGCTCTGTATGAGATCATCGACTGGGACGTTGGTTCGTTTTTTATCTCAGCGCATTTTAGAGTTAGGGCCTCGCGCCGCAAATTGGTTGTCATTCAGGTCTACGGGCCGGTCGATCACTCGAGATCGGCGGAGTTCTTGGGAGAACTCCAAGCCAAAGTTAACTCCGTGACTGAGGCGGCGCTTCCTGTTCTGGTGGGAGGCGATTTCAACCTGATCAGGTCGGGTGCGGATAAGAGTAACAGTAACATAAACTGGCCTCGGGTGGCTATGTTTAATGCTGCGATCGCCTCAATGGCCCTCAGGGAGGCGGCTAGAACGGGCGCTCGATTCACATGGACAAACAAGCAATTAGACCTGGTACGCTCGGTGCTGGATCGTGTGTTCATGTCTCCGGATTGGGAAATGGGTTTTCCCCTCTACACTCTGGTCGCGGAGACTCGTATTGGGTCGGACCATGTACCACTTGTGTACTCCTTGGGGGAGGATAGAGTGCGACATAGCCCTCGTTTTTTCTTCAAAACGGCCTGGTTTGAGGTGCCAGGCTTCGAGGAGCTCTTTAGGGAGAAGTGGAGGGCGTGCGTGAGTCAAGTGGGGCCCCAGCATGGCCCGATGGAGTTCTGGAACACTGTCGGGGGACGACTCAGGGCAAGTCTCAAGGGATGGGGCGCTAACCTAGGGAGGTCTGACAAAGCACATAGAGCCGCGATCCTAGCGGAGATCGCAACGATTGATTCCCAGGCTGATATCCGGGACCTTACGGAGATGGAATGGGCCCACCGATACGACCTGGAAAGTCAGGTCGAGGCGTCGTTGCATGCGGAGGAAGAATATTGGCGTCACCGTAGTGGTTTGAAATGGATCCTCAAAGGGGATGCTAATACCAAATATTTTCAAGCCTACGCTAATGGCCAACGTCGGAAATGTTCTATCCTGAGGTTGCAATCGGAGCAGGGGCTTCTGTTGCGACAAGAGGACATCTATCGTCATATTTATTAGTTCTACATTAAGTTGATGGGGACGTGTAAGGACCAGAGGGCTGGTCTGCGTGCGGATGTGTGGGAAGCCGGACAACGTGTGCTGGACTACGAGAACGAGGGGCTGGGGCTAGTGTTCCTTCCCGAAGAAATCGATGCCGCACCGATGGGTATGAAGGCGGACACGGCCCCTGGCCCGGACGGGTGGCCGGTGGCAATGTTTAAACGTTTCTGGCCCTTGCTTAGGGGCCCGATTTTCGAGATCTGCAACGGGTTTATGCGCGGTTCAGTAGATATAGCGCACCTTAACTTTGGAGTGTTATCGCTCATTCCAAAGGTTCAAGGGGCCGATGACATTAGACAGTTCCGTCCCATTGCGCTTATCAACGTTCCGTTTAAAATTTGTGCCAAAGCGTGTGCGACTAGATTAGTTTCGATTGCCCATCGTGTGATCCATCGCAACCAATCCGCGTTCATCCACGGTCGCAATATCCTTGAGGGCCCCCTGGCCCTTCAGGAGATTATACACGAACTCAAACGCACTAAGGAACTGGCGGTGCTGTTGAAGCTAGACTTCGAAAAGGCATACAATCGGGTTAATTGGAATTTTCTCCGTCAGGTGCTACTCAGCCGGGGTTTCTCCGCTGTTTGGGTGCACCGCGTCATGCAGTTGGTCTCGGGAGGACAAACTGCTATTTCGGTGAACGGAGAAGTAGGGCACTTCTTCCGGAATAAACGGGGCCTCAGGCAAGGGGATCCATTTTCCCCCCTCCTGTTCAACTTTGTTGTTGACGCGCTGTCCTCTATGTTGAGGAAAGCGGCGGAGGCTGGCCATATCAAAGGGTTGGTAGGCCATCTCATTCTAGGGGGAGTGACCCACTTGCAGTATGCGGATGACACGCTACTGCTGTTTCGTCTGGACCTTCATAGTATTGTTGCGGTCAAGGCGATTCTTCTCAGTTTTGAGCTCATGTCGGGCCTCAAAATTAACTTCCACAAATGCGAGGTGCTCTCGATGGGGATCGAGGCCGAGGAGGGAAGGCGCATTGCGGATTTGCTCAACTGCAAAGTGGGCAAATTCCCGTTCACTTATCTGGGCCTCCCAATAGACACCAAACGACCCACGATAGAGGATTGGGAGCCTCTGTGTGCCAAAGTGAGGAATAGGGTTTGTCCTTGGCGGGGCAATTTTTTGTCGAAAGCGGCGAGGCTAGTGCTCACAAATTCCAGCCTGTCTTCTTTGCCAATGTTCGCCATGGGACTGTTTCTGCTTGCAGAAGGGGTCCATGCCAAGTTTGACACACCTCGAGCCAAGTTCTTTTGGGAAGGAACTAGCCCGAACCATAAATACCACATGGTTAAATGGGCCTGGGTGTGTCGACCCAAGGATTTGGGGGGTCTTGGGATCACCAATTCAAGATGGCTTAACATCGCGTTGATGTGCAAATGGATTTGGAAAATCACCCAGGGGGCCTCCAGGTTGTGGGTTGATCTCCTAAGGGCCAAATATTTTCCTAACGGGAATTTCTTTGAAGGGAGGGCAAGGGGCTCACCTTTTTGGAATGATCTTCAGTTGATCAAACCAGCTTTTGCCATGGGGGCAAAATTTTCGATTGGGGACGGCAGATCTGCGCGATTCTGGACTGATCTTTGGATAGGTACCCAACCCCTTTGGGTCGAATTCCGGGATTTGTACGATATTGCTGTCGACACCGCGATGTCGGTGGCGGATGCGCTTGCAGCGACGCCACCTGAGATTCAGTTTAAGCAGGAAATCAATGGGCCCGAGCAGTCAAGCCTCGCGGCCTTGCTGCAACTAATCGAACCAGTGGGTCTTTCGGACCAGTCTAACACGGTGAGTTGGGCGCTTACTAACTCGGGGAAGTTCTTGATGAACTCCTTATACCGCAAGTTGTGTCGAGGGTCGACACAGCCAGTGATTGCAGGATTGTGGAAAGCGCGGATGCCTTTGAAGATCAAACTTTTCATATGGCAACTGTTCCGCGATAGGCTTCCCACTTCCCTGAACGTAGCCAAACGTAATGGACCGGCCACGGGTCCGTGTGCGTTGTGCGGGGAACCGGAGGATGCCAATCATGTGTTTTTCCGTTGCCCTCTAGCGAGGTTCGCGTGGAGTGCAGTCCGGACCGCGGCGGGTGTTTATTGGGACCCGCACTCGGCTCCCGAGCTTTTCAACCTCCTAGATGCGATTAAGGGCCCAACACATCGGGTTATGTGGAGTTGCGTTGGGGCACTTCTCTAGGCCTTATGGCTAACTAGGAACAAGTTTACTATAGAAGGGTGTTTTCCAAATCATCCGGCTAATATCATCTTCAAATGCAACCTCCTATTGCAGCAGTGGAGTCCGTTGGGGAGGCGCAAGGATACTGAGCTGATCAAGACCGCCCAACAACGACTGGTGCAAGTGTATGCGATGGCTAGGGAGTCATGACTTCGGTCCCTTTTGGTTGCTTGACGAGTCTGCGTGCTCTGTACGGCCCTGCCCTGTAACCTTTTGGTTGCTTGACGAGTCTGCGTGCTCTGTATGGCCCTGCCCTGTAACCTCGATTTGCGGCTTGTTTAGTTTCGTTTGAACTTTGGTGGTCAAGCCGGCATGGCTTTTGGTGATGTATTAAGACTTGGTATGTGGTACGCTGCCGTTGGGGCTTTATTAATCTAAAGCTGGACGCATCTGGCATCCGGAAGCAAATCATGTGATGTTTTATTTGTCTATTTTGGGACCGAATCATATGGTGCCGCAGACAAAGGCCCGTCTATGAGCAACTTGATATGATAAATTTATAGAAGCATCTTGTTAAGTTCCCCCCTCAGACTTGTTATTGTTAGTGTGTGATTCCTCTTGCCGTGTTCAAGCTATGTTGGTGGGCTTTATTGGCCGAGCTGTAAACACCGATGATGCAAACCGTGTCATTCAGAGTCGTTGTTTCTACAGATGTATCTAACGGAAGTCTGTTTGATTGCATTGCACAAGAGAGTGAGCATCAGTGAGTGACCATGGGCAAGAGAATGAACATGAGGAATTGATCTCATCACAACAACCATATATACATGGGATGTGTAAAATGGGTACGCATGGTGTTGCGTCGTGCCCAATTTGATTAATACCACAGACAGAGGTGTCAGTCTTTCTGTCTAATGCAAAGTAATGCATCTGCTTAGAGGCATCTCTCTAGGCGATGCAAACTAAGCAGTTCATAACCAAACTAGTGCACATGCATGCTCAGAGGCATAGATCGGATCGTCCCAGGCACATACCATTTCACAAGCGCCAAAGAAAGGAGCAGGAGTTTAAATATTGCATGAGTGGAGTAATTAACTAGAGTTGCTCACATGGAGCAAGCGAGGAATCTGTCCTGACATTTTTCTTAGGCACGACAGCACGCGAGTAAAGTGCGCGCATGGAGACAGGTGATGCGGTGTAATTTAACCGGTCACTGCAGTCGAAGTGGTATCCAAGGAAACTTTTCTCCCATCTCAAGATCGCATCGACCGACCTTCAGCCTTATGACATGACACTTGGTACCGCGTCTACCACCTAGCTTAAACACACAAATGGGTGTTAGTCAGTGTTGCACACATGGCTTAGGGAGCAGCAGGAATCTCTCTAATTTTTCTAAATCAACGCTTCGTGATTGGTGGGGCGGTATGATTAGTTTAACCCAGCTAGTTCAGTTTGAGCGGCATCTCCGAGGCCATTTTCTCCCGTCTCAAGTTTGCATCTGAGCCTTGTGAGATTATCATTATCTACTACTACCACAACCGCTGATGCATGGGACCTAGCTGTCTGACAGGCCCGCAGGGCAGCCAGCCTACGCCATTATCGTCGTATCCAATCTTCGATCTCGTCATTAAATTAGAATTATGTACTCCCCAACTCTTGTTTCTATACCAGTCTAGTTTCTCCTCTAGGACATGACAATTGCCCAGAGTGCCTTTGGAGCAACACTGTAGCACTTCCAGCTCTCTTTACACCAAAAACACCACGAGAGAGGTCGAGGCATATGGAGATCGCCATGGGGGCCATTGGCCCTCTCCTCCCGAAGCTCGGTGAGCTGCTCATCGGCGAGCTCACCTTGGAGAAACAAGTGAGGAAAGGCATCAAGTCTCTCGTGACAGAGCTGACATTGATGCATGCCGCTCTCCGCAAGGTAGCAAAAGTGCCGGTGGATCAGCTTGAAGAGGGGGTCAAGATCTGGGCTGGAAATATCAAGGATTTATCCTACCAAATGGAGGAAATCATTGATGTTTTCAAGGTCCACGTGGAGAATGGGGGCAAGCCAACCAACTCGAAGAACAGAGTTAAGAAGATACTCAAGAAGGTCAAAAGGTTATTCAAGAATGGCAAGGATCTCCATCGGATCTCTAATGCTCTAGAAGAAGCGGTCCAACAAGCTAAGAAGTTGGCGGAGCTGCGTCAAAGGTATGAGCAAGAGATGCGGGATACTAGTGTTGGTGCTAGTGTTGACCCCCGCATGATGGCCCTATACACAGATGTGACAGAGCTCGTCGGCATTGAAGAAACACGAGATGAGTTGATCAACATGTTGATTGAAGGTGATGATTGGTTGAAGCATCCATTGAAGACGGTCTCTATTGTCGGATTTGGTGGTTTGGGCAAGACAACTCTTGCCAAATCAGCATATGACCAGATCAAAGGGCGATTTGATTGTTATGCTTTTATTTCGGTTTCTCAGAATCCCGACAAGAAGAAAGTTTTCCAGAATATTCTCTATGGACTTGACAAGAAGAAGTATGGACACATTCATAGCAAAGAATGGGAACAAAATCATCTGATCGATGAAATCATCGAATTCCTTAACGGCAAGAGGTAGATGTGTTTTTTTTCGTTTGCAGACAGATTACCGTTTTGTCTAGTTAAATAATAATAGTATTCTAGACTATTGCATATGCATCCGGTGCAGATTTTGGAGGGTCTAGGCGCACCCGATTAGGCAACTTTTGTAAAAGAAAAGATATGTGTTTGTTTGTTGGAACAAGCATTGGCTAGTTTATTACTTACTTGTAAAGTTTCCGGACAACATGACTTTTGTGGTATTATTGTTGGCAAAAAGACAAAATTGCAAGTACAAATTATGTGAATAGTAAGCTTAACATTGTATCGGTTTTGTACTCCCGCCATTTACTTATACAAGGCCACTATGGAATATACATTTTGCATCTATACAAGGCCACCAACAGTAATCAAGGCAAAAATTAATGATGTTTTCCAACTTGTTTAATACTTGCATGCATGTAGTCATAATGACACTCAACTACTTCCTCCATTCAATTTTCTTGAATGCACGTGGTGTATTAAATGATCCCAGTAAACAAGAAAGAAAGATGGAATGCAAAACATGTATTAAATTTTACCTTGGTATCTGTAATTTGAGTTTGTGGCCTTGTATATAAAAATGGAGGGAGTATTATTCATTTAGAATACCACAAAAGTCATTTTGTCACGAAATTTTACACATGAAAATACACTAGACAATGGTTGCTTCGATTTTTTTTCAAAATGTTTTGACCATTTTACTGTTTTATAATATTTTTTGCAATTCGGGTGCATGTGCACCCATATGTCCCAAGGTGTATTTCTTATATGCATCTTGATATTGTATTACTTATTTATAGTTTTATTCTTTTGGTGTAAATGTTGTAGTTAGTACATAACCTATCTCTCAACAATCAGGGAGTGCATATATTAAAGGCGACCGAGAATTCCTAATGCCTGAGTGGACGATCTCAACTGTTAAAAACCATACGCAACAATTGCACATTTCTACAACTATAGTTGCACATGAGTTTTTGTGTGTGTGGAATCTAGGTCTCAGACTATGCAATTTGGTCGAGTTATAAATTTTTTTTGTTAGTTTCCTTCGAAATAACATATCCGTACTAATATAATATATATTACTGTATATATCTTCATTGTATTGATTTGTTAACTATTTTAAACTGGAAAAAAGGTACCTCATCGTAATTGATGACATATGGGATAAAGAAGTCTGGAAATTAATCAAGTGTGCTTTCTCCAAGAAGAGTCCTGGAAGCCGACTAATCACAACAACTCGTGTTGTTAGTGTCTCTGAAGCATGTTGTTCTTCTATGGATGATATTTACAAAATGAAACCACTTTCTGACGATGTATCAAGAACACTCTTCTATAAAAGAGTATTTTCTCAAGAGAATGGGTGTCCTCAAGAATTAGTGCAAGTATCCAAAGACATTTTGAAGAAATGTGGTGGCATACCATTAGCTATTATTTCTATAGCAAGTCTCCTGGCTAATAATAATCAGATAAAAACAAAGGACCAATGGTATACTTTGCTCAATTCCATTGGCCGTGGACTCACGGAAGATCAAAGTTTGGAGGAGATGAAAAAGATATTATTATTCAGCTATTATGATCTACCCTCATATCTGAAACCTTGTTTATTATATCTTAGCATCTTCCCAGAAGATCACGAGATTATGAGAGATAGGCTGATATGGAGATGGATATCCGAAGGTCTTGTTTACAGTGATAGACAAGAAACTAGCTTATATGAGCTCGGTAATAGCTACTTCAATGAGCTAGTGAATAGAAGTATGATCCAGCCGATAGGCATTGATGTTGTAGGAAATGTACAAGGTTGCCGTGTACATGACATGGTTCTTGACCTTATATGCTCATTATCAAGTGAAGAAAACTTTGTCACAATACTAGATAACAACAGAAGAAAAATTCCTAACTCAGAGATCAAGGTTCGCAGATTGTCCATTCAAAATAGCAAGATAGATGTGGATACCACTAGGATGGAGCATATGAGATCTCTTACTGTTTTCACAAGTGATGTTGTTGGGAAAGTGTTGGATATTTCAAGTTTTCAAGTTCTGCGCGTGTTGGATTTAGAAGGCTGTAAAAATGTCTCGGATGTTGGGTATGTGGGGAATCTGTTGCATTTGAGGTACTTGGGGCTAAAAGGTACTCATGTTAAGGACCTTCCCAAGGAAATAGGGAAGCTGCAGTTTTTGCTTATCTTGGACTTAAGAGGTTCTAAGATAGAAGTACTGCCATCGAGTGTTGTTCAACTAAGACGTCTAATGTGCTTGTATGTTGCTTATGATATGAAGCTGCCATCTGGAATAGGTAACCTGACTTCCCTAGAAGTGCTAGATGAGCTGGGGTTATCTGACGTGGACCTTGATTTTGTGAAAGAATTGGGCCGTCTGACCAAGCTCAGGGTGCTCCGGCTTGACTGCGATGATTTTGATGAGAGCCTGGGTAAAGCTTTGGAGGAATCTATTAGTAATATGCACAGACTGGACAGTCTAGATGTATATGTCTCTGATGGACTCATCAATTGCCTGAGCGAAGATTGGGTGCCTCCTCCACAACTCCGTAGATTGGCTTTCCGGTCAACTCAAAGTTGGTTCGGGACATTGCCGTCATGGATTAATCCTTCATCGCTTCCTCTCCTCTCCTATCTGGATATAACGTTGTTTGAAGTGCGATCGGAGGTCATCCAGCTTCTTGGGACTCTGCCTGCTCTTGTTTGTCTTCAGATACTGGATTGTTCTGTGTACAGAAAAGGGCATGAGGTGGAAGCGCCGGTCCTTTCCTCTGGTGCGTTATTCCCATGTGCGACGGAGTGCCGCTTCTATAGTATTGGTGCCATGCCATCAATGTTTCCACGAGGAGCAGCGCCAAGGCTTAAACACCTTGAGTTCACCTTACCATCCAAGTGGATCTCCCGTGAAAACTTTGATTTGGGCATGCGGCATCTCCCTTCCCTCGAGCGAGTCAGGGTTCGTTTTATCGAGGAGGGAGCTAGCCGTCAGGAGGTGGATGATGAAGCAATGGCTGCGCTAAGGGCCGCAGCGGAGGACCACCCCAACCATCCCGCCCTTTACATCTGGTGACGCATGCAAAGGGAAAGGTACATACACATCATCTGATGACGCATCATATGTACATTGTCTCCGATGTTCATTGCTCTTTCTTTGTTTCAGGCGGACCAAGCGATTGAGGCTCGCGAGGTACCCCTCCACGATTTTGTACGTGTAGTCCCTTGTTTCCACACCTTGTGTTTTATTCCTCACCTCTTCCGTTTTTCAGTTTCAGGCAGCCGGCCCGAGTGCTTAGGACGATTCGTCGAATCTTGCACCCAGGTACTAAGCTAACTCCATTGATTTGATTACAAGCACCAAAGTATTCTTAATTTCTGCTGCAAAGATACATAGGGCCCCTTAATTGTTATTTCTGCATGCTACAAGATTACAAGTAATCTAGATTAGTTTAGTGAGCAATCCACTAAGTACTATGTGTTTCTCTACTTGGATGAACCCTGTGTTTTTTTATGTATGCCTTTCGGCAATCCACATTTGTATGTCTGTCTAAATTCTGAAGTGCCAACAGAACTGCAGTGTGATTTTCGCCTTGGTTACTTTACGGTGCATAAGTACATAATAGGATCAGTAGTAACTTTTTCTTGCCACGTACAAGGTCTCGTATTTTCCAAAAACACAAGGTATTATATGATGTGGTACAGATTAGCAAGTAATCCACTACCGCAGTAAAATATGTGTACCTTCTCTGCAGTTGGTTCAACTTTGTTCTCTTGTTCTGTAACATTTAACTGAGTCATTCACATGTGGCACTGCAGGTAGCATGAGCTAATAAATTTCGTCGACATGGACTCAATCGCGCGTGCCTTAAACTCCGGTGCCATTTCTTTTTCAACCAATACAGTCGAGCACACTGCGTTTGCCTTGTTGTTTGATCTGTCTTTATTCCGCACCGAGATGAAGCTCTCATTCTGTCCACCACCCATGTCTGAAGTCTCTTCTTGCTTCCGTCAATTCAACAACAATCAAGTTTGTAGGGCGCCCCCTGCATCTTGCCCTGATGAACCATTAGTTATCATGTATTGATGATGTCTGGTTTGGATGCTCTCCAGCATTGTTCATTACACTCCTTTATTTGTAACAACTTTATTTCAGACTCGATGTTTATTCCAGACTCGTAAACTGTAATGTCAGAGTTCAGTTTGTAATATGGTCTGAAGTTTATCTTCCATCTGTCATGTTGGCTTGATCAAATAAATCGTGAACTGGAACTTGAATTTGCAATTGAATCACACGGTGTGCCCTTGCTGTCATTTACTCTGTAGGATTATTGGCCCAGAACTGATGCAATGATTTCTGGAGATAAGAACGATTCAGTGTACTCTCTGTAGACTTGGGCTGTTCGGTAATCCTCCCACTCTGTGAAATCTCAGGATCTGCGGAGCGCCTCCTTCCCCACTCCGCAATTTTGATCTGCCGCTCCTCCAGCGCTGGGAGCGGAGTTGTGGAGAGGAGGGAATCCGAACAGGCCTTTATTGGCCCTGAACTGATGCAATTAATTCTGGAGGTAAGAACGATTCAGTGTACTCCCTTCATCAACTGCCCGTCTGTCTTCTACTTGCACTTATAGATGGAGCAAATAATCAGGTGCTTTTGGTGTGCCATAAAGCAAATCATATGCTGCAAGTCTGCAATGCAGATGAAGCACCCATGTTTCTTTCCGCTGTATTCTACTCCCTCCGTTCGGAATTACTTGTCGAGTAATTCCGAACGGAGGGAGTACGTCAATAAGTAGCCTGCTTCGGCCGAGATCAGACAAGAACGTTGCCAACCATGTAATTTACTGTAGTCGTTTCCACAGAAATCTAACTGAAGCTGAAAGCCCTGAAACCCGGCTCAACATCGAAACTCAGGCAGTCCCTTCTTTCTCTGTGGCCATGCCCTGCGTTTCTAATCCCTGGCGCTGTTGAAACTATGAGAATCAGTCATTTTTGTCTACTCCTGGAATCAACATCGGCAGTCAGGAATTCAGATTTATCACCACATACAGTTCATCACGCCAAGAAGATTTTTTTTCTTTTTGGGTTGGGGCACATGAAGCTAGCTCGACCAGGCGCATGCTCTGTGCGATTGTGAATGCCTTCTTTCAGCCCCGGAATGTGAATATGTGATCGATGGATCCCGGATGCGGCTTTGCGTTTTCTGAGCAAACAGGAATTACACCTACATCGTACCTAGACCGCTCGCGGTTTCAAAAGAAAATCAAACTAACTGAAGCTGAAAGCACAAAATTCAGTCAACCCGTTTGGAGCTGCATCACGCAGGCTACTACTCCTACTCCAGACTGCATGTTTAACTGGATGCAATCCCTGTCATATTTGCATAAGTAAGGCCTGTTCAATCCCTGTCTGTCATATTGGCATAAGTAAGGCCACTTCATCACTAACATCATCAGTCAGCAAATAATATGACAGCATCTCGTTAGTATGTTGCGCTCTGAAACCTCAAATCCGTCTCAGCTGTTCATGTTTCGGTGTACCTGAATGACACGTGGGACCATACCATGCGGAGGACCACAGGACAGCGGCTCTGTGCGGGCACATGCTCAGTCGGGTCCCTTCATGGGTCCTCTGTTCCGGACGATTATTTCTACCGCGTTTGGAGATGGCGAGTGCGGTCAGAGAGAGAGGGAGAGAGGTCCAGCCGGTAAGTGGATCTCGCGGCTTGGGCTCCGCCCACGGACCTGCTCGCCGGTGAGTATGTGCAGCGGCCCGAATAGGCGCGTCCGCGCGTGCAGTGGAAGGCGCCGGATCTTGCAGGAACATGAGGTTTAAATCCGACCTTCTGCTCTAGATCTGACTAAATTAGTTTCCTCTATATCGTTCATCGTGTACTCTAGTTTCCTCTAGTAAATCATGCGTGCCCATTATTTCTGTGATGGCCGGCCGGTGTGTGCATCTCTGTAACTCTGTTCTTAAGTGCAGATCGTTGGTTATCACTGATAGATTTACAGTGCTAATTTTGTTGTACGTATAATAAGCTAGCTAATCCTAGGGTCTGCTACAGTGAGTCCGTTCGTTGCCCGAAGAAGCACATGTTGATGTATCAGATACATCTTGATTTGTTTGCCAAGTAAACGGTGCAAAAGCTTCATATACATAGAGTCAGTGTGGGATGAAAATCACAACTGTTTGTGGACTTAAAAGAGATGCTAGCGCGGAACAAATAAATAGAGGATATTGTTATGTAGCCGTTACCATCCACTGTTTTTTAGTGCTTGTTTTGTCTGTGCACCTTAGTGCAAATCATTGGTGATTCACTATAGATTTACATTGTTTGGTATGAGCTGTTTTTCCCCCTAGTCTTTGCTCATTTGTTTTTTTCCTTGATAACTACTGCCTCCATAAAGAAATATAACATCGTTTATAGATCACTAATTTAGTGATCACTCTTATATTTCTTTACAGAGTGAGTAGCCAATTATTCATTGATGTCCTCTTTACAAAGAAATAGTACACGCTTGTTGACTTGCCTGCCAACTAATCATTGCAAAACTTCACATGCATAGGTACTTGGGGCATGGGATGAGAATCACAACTGTTGTGGATTTACAAAGATGATAGTGCGGACGAAGAATATCTTGTTATTTCGCTGTTACCATCCATAACTTTATCTCTCCGCGATGAATATATTAGATCAAGCATCATATCATGTACATGCTAAGCTTTTGCTCTTCTCGTCATCGATGCCTACCGGTTGGATCATGCTTCTGTTTATGAGCTGATTGAAGTAACTCTCTCCTAGCTCAAATGGGCCAATTTCTCGTTTACATGATACACACATCCTTCAGCTATCCGTCTCCATATCAATTGGTCTCTCTTAACTTTGTAATCTTTTGAAATATGCTTGCATATAATAATGATGCAAAGGTATATCATATCATACAACAACACAATCTTTTGTCTTCGGCAAGTTAGGGTAGACTAGAGATAGCACACAATATGTGTCACGTACATAACAACATGGAAACTAGCAAAGAAATAGTAAAAGAAGTCTTGACTTGTAGATTATGTCAAAGTGATGATCTAGAGTATTTTTTTTAGAAGATTAGACGACTAAGCAAGGTCACTTAATATGTAAATGGATAGTTGAATGTTTTGTTTATCATGAAAAACAAGAGATTAGCCCATTTGAGCTCGGTGATAGTGTTACTCAATGAGATCATAAAGAGAAGCATGATTGACCAATAGACATCAATGTTGTTGAAGGCATGAAAAAATCTTATCGTATACATGACATGATGATTGATCCCATATGTTTTTGCCAAGTGAAGAAAACCACTTGCATGGCACGCAAGATTTGAAGATTATCCATCCGAAAGAGCGTGGCAGACATGGCCACCATCAACAGCAACAAGGTCCAAGTGAGCTCTCTTTCAATATCCATGTGCTATGTTTGTTCTAGTGTCGCTTATATTGAGCTTTCGTCTTCTACATGTGTTAGATTTAGAATATTGTCTGAATGCTTTCGCTCTTGCCAACTTAGACAGTGAGACTCAAGAAGACAAGAACACTGCATTTTCCATGGTGTTTTGATTTTTTCCTCTGCAGCAACTTTGAGCTGTCATTGTAATTGTACCTACTTATGCCTGGATACTCTTATCACTTTGGTCAGATTCAAGAACAAATAAGCCTCTGCGCCGCCTCCTGCGTTTTGCTAATGATGAACCTCCTTCTCCATTTCTTTCTTTTCATACAAGGAAGAGTTATGTAATTATGATGTATGCCTGGCTGGTTAATTTGCCTGCTTTTTTTTCAAAAAGGCGGGACTCCCCGGCCTCTGCATCAGAACGATGCATACGGCCAACTTATTAAACAAATAAATAGGTTCAACAAGGTCTTCAAGTCTCAAAACGAAAAATAAAAGAGAGCTCACAAAGAGCTAAAAAGGCGAAAAACAAACTCGCCAGAAAAAGCCACAACTGGGCTGACATAAGAAAGATAGGTAAACTAATTGCCTATCCTATTACATGACCGCCATCCAAACCGGTTAAAGATATCCCATGCTACCATCTCCCAGTGGATAGATCCAGTAACCAAACGCTCCATGGCCTCCGTCGGAGTAAGTAGCGACCACATACGGATCAACGCAGTGGCTCGGAAAATAACCTGCAAAAAATGAATATTTGTTGTTCTGTTAAAAACCAAGTCATTTCTGCAGTTCCAGACTACCTACAGTAAAGCACAGACTCCTACGCGAATGTGTCTCGCTGTTTCGGGCCCTATCCCGTTAAGCCACGTTCCAAATAACGTGTTGACAGACCGCGGTGGAGTAATGTTAATTTGCCTGCTTTGATTATCCATTATGTTTCTTTGTTCCTAGCAGCTTTCAGAGCCGTTTTACTCCAGCAAATTGGAATGAAATTAAGGTCCTTCAGTTTATACAATATTTTGAAATTTCATCCTTTTTTTCCTATTGGTTGCTATTAGTTTTCTCTATGTACTGCTGGCTTGTATATATTTACTTTAATTATTCTATGTGGTGCTTTCTTCCTATAGCAGACACGGAGCCATTTTTTTTTATTTGAGACTCGTCAGCATTCAGTTCGTGATATCTTCTGAATGTCCACTTACTGTTTGTATCGCTTGCTCCTTGTTTTCCCTGTCTCCTTGCATTTGCCATCATGTTCCATAAGCCAAACAGGGAAGTCAGCAGTGATTGTTTCAATGTCATGACGGTATCTTGTTATGTTGTCCTTGGTTTATCTCGAGTGTCTGTGTGGTTAGTCTTATTGCAATCAAGCTATGTACTCTACGTACTTTCATAGTAATAGTCTGCTCTGTCCGACATGCAGCAGCCAAGATCAGGCGAGAGGACGATGCTCATCCTTATTCGGTAACTGAACCTGAAAGCGAGAAGCCCCCAGCTCAATGCAAAACTCAGACAATCCTTTTCAGATACCTCAACTGATTCGTGCAATTGCGTCTGTTATAAATTAAGGCACTCACTGGCGCACGCGGTCGGATGTGAATGTGATTCTGATTCCCCTGACGAAATGTTTACTGTCACCGGGGAGCGGGGAGGCAATCCAACTATATTCTCTTCTTATGTCTGAATTCTCATGCAGACTGTTCACTTATGTCTGAATTCTCTTCTTGCTTGCAGCAACTTAAGAACAACCAAGTTTTGCTGAACCATTAATTACGATGCACTGCTGGCTGGTTTGCCCACTTTAATTCTTTGTTCAACTTCTTTGTTTGTAACAGCGTTCAGAGTCATGTTTATTCCAGAGTTATAAATTGAAATGTCCACCTCAAACTCCCTCTGCTGCTTCCAATCCAAGCAAGAAGCCAAGAACGCTGCATTTGCCTTGCCGTTTCATTCTCTTTTCTTCCGCGACAACATGCAGTCAACTTGTGCCTGAATTCTGCTATCACTTCTGCCGATTTAGGAAACGTTACGTTTCTGCGGTGCCTCCAGGATTTTGCTCATGATGAACTTTGGTCGGTAAGTCATGAAGCTAGACAAGTTACACTCTCATGGCAATATAAGCCCTCCCCCCTGTTGAGCATCTCCGGTAGTGCACCAAACCATGACTGTGGCTGATAATAATGCCAGTTTGAGATTGGATGCACCAAGCGCACCACAAGCCCCGACTCAGCAGATATGTTCTTATCCACCCTTGTCCTAACATCCAACCAACGATGGTTGCGAAAATAGTTGTAGAAGTTAGAGATGACATTGCCTTGTGGGGTCTAGATCAACCACCATTTTCAAACTGGTTAGTTGTGACCTTGTCCTTACGTGTACGCATGGTGATCAAACCACCGACCGAGGCGGCTATGGGTCTTTCTGAGATAATGCAAACTGAGTTGTTTAACTAAGCTAAACTATCTACATACATACGCTTAGACATGGTCACAACACATGCACATCCACATGGGTATTCATTAGTTTTTTTTAGTGAGTAACACATATATGGTCTCATTCACGGAGCAGGTGGGCTTACGTACTCTATTTTTTTTCCTTTGGTACAACGACTTGTTCGCAGGGTCTACGCTTGTAGATTGGTAGCGCCGTGTAATTTAACTTTTGATATGCAGTCCAAGGGCATCCTGGCCCGTCTAAGATCGGACTGAGCCTTGTGTGAGCAACCAGAGTAACACTGTTAGGTACTACTACAACTACAACTAGCTGATACCTGGGACCCCGATGTGTAGAGGACCACAAGGTAGTGAGTTTGCGCACATGACCAGCTGTGTAGAGTAACATTGTTTGCTTTTGGTTGACAAAATAGAATCATGCCCTATACATAGCTTCTCATTTTGGAACAGCGGTACAAACATTACCACGGTGCCCTCGTTGCAACCTCAGAGCTCTACCACCTAGCTTCCTTCCACTTAAAACACATCCACAACATTAGCTAGATCCAGCTTGCCATGGAGATCGCCATGGGTGCTATCGGCCCTCTCCTCCCCAAGCTCGGTGCTCTCCTCGTCGGTGATTTCACCCTGGAGAAACGCATGAGAAAAGGCATTGAATCTCTTGTGACAGAGCTCACGCTGATGCACGCTGCCCTCCGCAAGGTGGAGAAAGTGCCACCAGAACAACTCTACGAGGGAGTCAAGATTTGGGCAGGAAAGGTGAAGGAGTTGTCCTACCACATGGAGGACATAGTTGACGCCTTCAGGGTGCGTGTGGAGGATGGTAGCGGTCCTGCCAACCCAGAGAATAGAGTGAAGAAGATACTCAAGAAGGTCAAAGGATTATTCAAGATTAGAAACGATCTCCACTGGATCTCTGATGCTCTCAAAGAAGCTGTTCATCAAGCTAAGCAGTTAGCCGAGCTACATCAAAGGTACGAGCAAGATATGCAAGATACAAGCGCTGGTGCTAGTGTTGACCCTCGCATGATGGCCCTGTACACAGATGTGATAGAGTTTGTCGGCATTGAAGAAACACGAGATGAGTTGATCAACATGTTGACAAAAGGTGATGATTGGTCAAATCATCCATTGAAGATTGTCTCTATTGTTGGATTTGGTGGATCAGGCAAGACAACTCTTGCCAAAGCAGCATATGACAAGATCAAAGGGCAATTCAATTGTTGTGCTTTTATTTCGGTTTCTCATAATCCGGACGTGAAGAAAATTTTCAAAAATATTCTTTATGAACTTGACAAGAAGAAGTATGCACACATTCGTAATGAAGAATGGGAAGAAAAGCATCTGATCGACGAACTCATTGAATTCCTTAATGGCAAGAGGTATGCTTGTTTTTTCGTGTTCTTATGGATCGATACATTTTCGTCTAAAATTACAACACCAGTTCTTATATATAATATCATATGGTTGAGTAATTACAAGTTTATAGTAAATCTTCCTGGTGTTAAACCTCTAGTAAGAATTAGGGAGTATATTTTTAGGGCGACCAAGAAAGTCTTTCTTATAAGTCGATGTTCTCAATTGAATTCCATTATGGCAAGAGGTACGCTTGTTTTTTCGTGTACTTATGGATCGATACATTTTCGTCTTGTAAAATTATAACACCAATTCTTATATATAATATCATATGGTTGATTAATTGCAAGTTTATAGTAAATCTTCCTGGTGTTAAACCTCTAGTAAGAATTAGGGAGTATATTTTTATAGTAAATCTTCCTGGTATTCTTGCTTATAAGTCGATGTTCTCAATCATTGAATCAACACCCTATGGAAATTATAGGATTACACATTTCAAAAACATGTGCAGCTTAAGTTTTAGAAATGTGCAATAGGCGCAATCGCACATTTCTACAACTACAACTACTGCACGCGATTTTTTTATGAAGCTATTTATCTCACGGCATGTAGTTTGATTGCCATAGAAATATCATACCCGTAGGATTGCCAACTTAAATAAAACGTTTTTACAAAAAAAATTGATTTTTCAACTAATTCAAATTTTTAATCACATAGGTACCTCATCATAATTGATGACATATGGGACAAAGAAGTGTGGAAATTAATCAAGTGTACTGCTTTCTCCAAGAAGAGTCCCGGAAGCCAACTAATCACGACAACCCGCATCGTTAGTGTCTCTGAAGCGTGCTGCTCTTCTAGGGATGACATTTACAAAATGAAACCTCTTTCTGACGATGTATCAAGAACTCTCTTCTATAGAAGAGTATTTTCTCATGAGAAAGGGTGTCCTCAAGAATTGGTGCAAGTATCCAAAGACATTTTGAAGAAATGTGGTGGCATACCATTGGCTATTATTTCTATAGCAAGTCTTTTGGCTAATAATCATCAGGGAAAAACAAAGGATCAATGGTATGCATTGCTTAATTCCATTGGTCGCGGACTCACAGAAGATCGAAGTTTAGAGGAGATGAAAAAGATATTATTATTCAGCTATTATGATCTACCTTCATACCTAAAACCTTGTTTATTATATCTTAGCGTATTTCCAGAAGATCACAAGATTATGATAGGCAAGCTAATATGGAGATGGATATCAGAAGGTTTTGTTTATAGTGCAAAACCAGAAACTAGCTTATATGAGCTTGGTAATAGCTACTTCAGTGAGCTAGTTAATAGAAGTATGATCCAGCTAATAGGCACTAATGGTGAAGAGGAAGAAAACTTAGAAGCTTGTCGTGTACATGACATGGTACTTGATCTCATATGCACATTGTCAGTTGAAGAAAACTTCATCACAATATTGGATGACACTGGTAGAAAAATGCCTAACTTGAAAAGCAAGGTCCGTAGATTGTCCATCCACGATAGCAAGATCGATGTGGACACCACTAGGATGGCACACATGAGATCTTTTACCATTTTTACAAATAATGTTGTTGGGAAAGTGTTGGATATTTCAAGTTTTCAAGTTCTTCGCGTGTTGGATTTAGAAGGTTGCGATGTTTCAGATGTTGGGTATGTGGCGACTCTATTGCATTTGAGGTACTTAGGGCTAAAAGATACTCATGTTGAGGACCTTCCCATGGAAATATGGAAGCTGCAGTTTTTGCTTACCTTGGACTTAAGAGGTACTAAGATAAAAGTACTATCGTCGAGTGTTTTTCAGCTAAGACGTCTGATGTGCCTTTATGTTGACTATAATATGAAGCTGTCGTCTGGTATGGGTAACCTGACTTGTCTGGAAGTGCTAGGTCAACTAGGGGTGTCTAGCCTGGACCTCCATGTTGTGAAAGAATTGGGTCATCTAACCAAACTCAGGGTGCTCCGGGTTTTAAGTAATTGTTTGGATGAGGCCTCGGACAAAGCTTTGGAGGAATCACTTGGTAATTTACACAAATTGGAAAGTCTAGAGATAGAGATATTTACCGAAGATGAATTAATAAATTTGATGAGCAAAGATTGGGTGCCCCCTTTACAACTCCGTAAGTTGGATTTCCGGTCAGTCTATAGTCTTTTTTTTTTGAAAGATCCAGCATTCGCTGGCATTCATTGATAATAGCAGAAAGCAATGGAAAACAACAAGGTGATGAAGGTCCTAGGACCAGAAGATCCGAAGATCAAAAGAAAAAGAGGAACAGCCCTAATGGCTGCAACAGAACACTCCAAACAATCCACATTAGACAACGCAGCTCCGACTCTGACGATGAACCACAAAGAAACGAGGCAAGGTTGGCGTCACGGGGATCACCGAACGAGCCACCTAACACGCGTCATCGTATACCAGCGGCCCCCCACCGCGGCTTCGACTTCACAGCACCAGGCAGTCGAGGCATTCCCACGGACACGCCGGAGAAGAGCCGACTACCACGACCAAAGCCGCGCCTCCGACGTTGCTCACCACCATCATCGTTGCCACCGAAGCCACCGTGCACGTCCAGTCGTAGGAAGCACCAAAGGGATCAAATTCTTCAAGATGGCGCCCTAAAGAGGGGAGCGACGTTGAAGACGACGCCACCGCCCGACCCTGAAGCAGGATCTGGGCTTTCACCCGAAGGACTTGATCCGGGAGTGAAGGCTGTGAAGATTCCCGACGACGCCTCCAAGGAGGATAGCGACGCCCACAGGCGCCGTCGCCGCCGGCCGGTCAGCACCGGCCAGGCTTTCACCCGGTGCAGCCACTCCCGCGCAGCAGGCCGAGGTCGGCCCGTACCTCCATTGGACCGCGCACCCCCCACACAACGAGCACGCCACTGCTGTGTCGGGCCACCCGCAAACCTCCTCATCGACGGGCCTGCAGAGACCAGATCGGGTCCTGCACCCCGCATCCATCCGCGGCCGGAGCCACCCTGCTCCAACAGGCGACAACCGAGCACCACCAGCAGCCGCCAGTGCCCCTCCCGGACCGCCAGCCACGGACCTCCGGCCAGCAACCATCTCCTTCTGGCCCCATGGACTCCATAGCAGCAAAACGGGGCAGAGAAACTGCCCATCTTGTGCTGCCAAGGCCGGATCCGTGGCATCCATACCTGCCCGCTGGGCCGCCGAGCGAAGACCACCGGCCGCCGCATGCCAGATCTGAGCCGGTGGCCAGCACGCCGCACCCATGGCCGCACAACGCGCCCAGCCGCACTCCTCCTCGCGCCTCGCCGCGCGCATCCTCGCGCGGTCGCCGCCTGCCAGATCCGCGCCGGCAACCAGCGCGCGCCCAGCCGCACGCATCCTCGCGCGGCCGCTGCGCCCAGCCCGCGCCTCCACCTACGCGCCCCGCCACCGGGTCCGCGCCCGCGCCTCCGTGCGCCGCCCCGACGGCCAGCCGCGCCGCCCGAGCGCGCGCAGCAGCTCAGGCTCCCGCCGAGGCCACCGGCCCGCGCCAGCCACCTCTGGACGGAAGGGGAAAGGGGCCCCGCCGCCGCCGAGCCGCGCGGGCTTTGCCCGGCGACCGCTGCCGGCGGCGGCGAGGGGAGGAGAGGATGGTGGGTGGGTTGCTGCTGGCGGCGGCTAGGGTTTGCTCCCGAGCCGCCCGCGGGAGCGACGCGAGAGCGTGTTCACAGATTGAATCCGGTCAGTCTATAGTCGGTTCCGTACTCTGCCATCATGGATCAATCCTTTATCGCTTCCTCTCCTCACCCATCTTCGTATCAAATTGGATGAAGTGCAGTGGGAAGTCATCCAGCTTCTTGGAACGATGCCTGCTCTTTGTGTTCTCGAGATATATATATGGGATTATTCTAAGGTCTGTGGATGTGAAGAGTATACGGTGGAAGCGCCGGTCCTTTCCTCTAGTGCATTATTCCCATGTGTGACAGTGTGCCGCTTCATTGGTATTGGTGCCGTGCCCTCTATGTTTCCACGAGGATCTGCGCCGAGGCTAAAACACCTTATGTTTGCCTTCTCAGCCAAGTGGATCTCCCGCGAAAACTTCGACTTGGGCATGCGGCACCTCCCTTCCCTCCAGCGAGTCTAGGTTAATATTATCGATGCAGAGCCGAATGAAGCGGAGGCTGCGTTGAGGGCCGCGGTGGAGCACCACCCCAATCATCCCATCCTTGCCTTTGACATATACTAGTCGCAGAAAGCATGTATTGCCATCATCGGTAAATCCTCCCAGCGTTCAGGTTCGTAGATACTCCACGGGCTTACCTCCGTTGTAATTGTAGTCCCTCTTGTTCTTGGTTGCTCACCGAGTGTTTATTCCTCTCCACTTCTGTTTTTCAGTTTCACGCGGATGGAGTGCTAGGCCGATTCATCAAATCTCTCAATCAGGTATACTATACTCTAACTAATATGCATTTTTGTACCTGGATGAGCCCTGTGTTTCTTATTTTCTGGTCGGAACATTTGACTGAACCATTTGCATGCCTCTGCTTCCACAATCCAGAACTCTTATGTATTTGCTAGCAGTATATGTGTGTGCCTATGTGAAGTTCCAACAAAGCTGCATTGTGGTGGATTGTGCCTTGGTCACTTCGCTTATGGCGCACAAATATGTCGCAGCCATTGTTACTTCTGTTTGCCATAAGATCTCATATAACGTGGTTCAGATTAGCAAGCAATCCACTAGTTGCGTTTAGCTGGATGAAGTACGTTTTCCTCTTCTGTAACATTTAGCTGGGACACTCACATGTATTTCCTTCAACATGGCATTGCAGGTTGCATGAGCTAACAAATGTCTTCGACACGGACTTCATTGTGCATGCCTCCGCATCTTCTCCAGCCATACTGTCAAGCACACTGCGTTTGCCATGCGTTCAATCCGTCTTCGTTCTGTAACAAGATGAAGCTCTCATTTTGTCCAATCATGTCTGAATATTCTGAACTCAACATGCTTTAGTCAATCCAAGAACCATTAAGTTTCTAGCCCCCATCCCCCGCATTTTCCCCATGATGTACTGATGTCTTGTTTGCCTGCTCTCCAGCATTCTTCATCACACTCCTTTGTTTGTAACAGCTTTATTCAGACTCGCAAACTAAGAAACCGCGTTCAGTTTGCACTTTTTTTTTTGAGGCAGCGTTCAGTTTGTACTATGTTCTGAAGTTTCATCTTGTATTTGTCATTTTGGTTTGATCAAATAAATAGGGAGATCAGCAGTGTCATTTTTATTCACAGGCTTTGCACCTGTATCAAGTAGTACATATTTCTATTTGAGTAGAACTAGAACTTGAATTGCTAGCTGTTACATCTCACATGTGCTTCGCTGCTGTTTCCTCTGTAGTAGAAGTATTGGCCTGAACTTACTCTTCTATCTCTATACAGGGGAGCAAATCACATGATGCTTTTTTTTGTTATCTTGCAACCAAATTGTATTAAGTGACGCATATGAAGACCATCTCATTGATTGATTATCATAGTAGTACCTTCTTATGTTGCCCCTCTGAGTTATTCCATGGTTATCTTTTGAATGGTGCGTGATGCAGATGTCGATGATGGCAACCGAGTCGGTTTCGGTTGATGTTTCGACAGAAATCTAACTGAAGGTGTAAGGCTGAAGCCACACCAAATTCAGTTACAGATTTGTAGAGATTAGTCAGTTTGTGCAGCGTTTGTTATACGTAGACACATTCGGGTGTAACTCTTGGCTCTTCTTCCTTTGGGAAATTAACTGTTCCTGGCGTTTTTGTGAGGTATTCTGATTTGTTACCACACGTTCCAGAAATCTGGTCAGGTCCTCTGCTGTCTTCTTACTGTCTTCTTAGGCATGAAGCGCCGGTAGGTCAAAGCCTCCTGATCAAGGTAAAGGCCGAATTGCATCAGGTGCTCTGCTGTTCTGTAGCATGTAGACCGACACTCGACAGAGCTGCCTGTGATGCTTTCTTTTTATTACTTTTGTTTATACTTAGAGATATTCTAAATATATATACTACAAAAAACCTTTACATAAAAAATGTTACAAGTATTTTTTTTAAATGGTGATGAAGCATTCGAAAAATATTAAATGTGTATAGAATTTGTTTTTTGTCATATATATAAAAAATACAATGAGTATGAAAAAAAAAGTTAAACATGCATAAACTGTTCGTAGTATATACAAAAAAAGTTAAACATGGAAAGTAGACATCAAAAATATATATATATATATATATATATATATATATATATATATATATATATAGGGAAAATAGATTCTACCACCTAGTGGTAGTTACCACCTAAGAATCCACCGTTGATTTGACGTGCCTAGATGAGGTTCCACCCGACCCGTTTAGAATTGATATTAATTATTTTCATTAGTTTATTTGGTGGTTAACATGTCCGTTTGGTCGTGAGCCTATCCAAAAGTTTGAATGCACTCATATTTATTCGTCTGGCATCCTTATCCACCTACTAACTAACCTAGCATTTTTCTCTACGTAAAAATAGAATTGTTTGTATATTCTTGTTACCAAGAGCAAACATATTTTTTCTCTATCTAGCGTTCTGCCTAGGCGACACTTCCATCACCGGCTGGAGACGGCGGTTCGGCGTCGTCGAGAGTATTCTTCTGCCACCGGCGACGCAGTGAAATAACGGCGACTGCCAGCAATTGCAGCCGATTGGGATTAGGATCATGGATGCATGTTGCATATTCATCCGGCAAACAAAATCTTTTATACTCTTCCTGATTTGTTTTCTTATCTAATATGAATTCATTGTTGACCAACAGCATAGCAAAGATGCACCTATGACCGACTGCCTTCGCAGGCGTCAACCCCTGCTGCAGTTCTTGCATGAATGCAACAGCATGATTATGAAGATCCAGATGATGTGACGACGAGGAGCGACGAGAAGGCAGCCGCAAGCCGCCAGGTGCACAACCAGAGGAAGATCCCTCGCGTCATGGCGTCACCAGCATGTAGCCGTCACCGACGACGACACAGCTGCCCGCTCCTGTTTGCTCAACGGCTTCGTCCGATGGTGTGTGGTACAATAAGACTAAACGTACGCCACGCTCAACCAGCTGCCATTGACTTGCACGCTTCCCCGCCGCCGCCCTTGAAGATCTCATCACTGGATGCTACATCAATCCAATATGATCTGGAACGTGCCCAACCCAGCTATTATTACGTTCCAACAGTATGGTGAATCCCAATTCGGTTCTCAAATTATAGATCAGTATACGTATATGTGCATGCATCACCACCAGTCCAAGAAACTATCTGTTAGAGTTATGTTCCCGTATTCTCTCATCTAGCTCAGTCATGTTCTACCCAGTACATACAGTTGTTTGAAGATGTAGTATGGCAACAGATTTTTTATTTTACAATCTCATACCTTTAGGTGAAAAAGGAATAGAACAAACACATGCATACTATAGTATATTCGATCAGTATGAAGATGTATGATTCCTTTTTCTGGAAATACTCCTCTTATCTTGGAGTATAACTAATTTTTTTGTGGGAAGATACTTATTATTCGGACATACTCCATTCTTCATACACCTTTTTGGAGATACTCCATACTACATACTCAACTCCTTATTTTGGACAATATACTCCTTATTTCGACATACTCCATTCTTCATACACCTTTTTTTGTATACTTCATACTCCATACTAGTACTACAATTAAGAAGTATACAGCATGCACCTTAACCAAGCGAGAGATATATGCATACTCCATACTCGTGAATATACTATTTTCAAATAACATACATATACTATTCTCTGAACTACATACTCCAATAGTAATATACTTCAAACTATGTACTATATGATATATATGCTTTTTTGCCGGAAAAAAGTGTACTACATATCATATAGTACATAGTTTCACACTATAAACTCCATACTCTCTTTTGGAAAAACTATATACTTCTGACTATATATTCCGTACTTTTTATAGGAAAAGTGAATACTTCATACTCGCAACAAAAAAATACTTCATACCATATACTTCATTTTTGGGTGCACATACTACTTTTTTTTGAACGGCCTGGACATGCAGGCTAACGTCTAGATGCGCATAGCCTTCACATATATTCTAATTTAATAAAGAAAAACTGGAGAACTACTTGAATGTATATTAGCATGAAATACAACGAATGCAAGTGCTAGAACAGTTAACCTATATACGTGGATTACAAGTTCTAAGAATATGTACTGTTGGATTAAAAAAAGGTAACCATACTTCCTTATCCGGTGCCAACCAATAGAGTCACGCCCACGTCCTTATCCATTCAGCCAAGAATAAAAGAAACAGTTGAAAACTTGGACGTACTATCCCACCTATAAACCAGGGATTTCATTATTCAAAAAAATATATTATTTTCTCCACCGCCTAATTGCCTAAAGCTGCTAGCGGGTTAGAGGATTCTGCCCACGTTCGCTACCCAGCGCACTCGGTTGCCTCGCTGCTAGGAACAGGGACACGTGGAGGCCAAAGAAGATGGTGGTAACTACCAAAATTTGTCATATATATATATATATATATATATATATATATATATATATATATATATATATATATATATATATATATATATATGCAAAATGTTAATCATGTATTTCAAAAATCTCAACCATGTATATGAAAACTGATCCTGTTGTACATTTTTTTTTACAATGTGTATGAAAGAAGTAGACATAAAAAATATAAGTTTAAAAAATGCTAATCATGTATTTGGAAAATGTTAAACATGTATTAAAAAATTCCTAATTAATACAAATAGTACAATATTTATGAAAAATGTAGACATAGAAAAATATAATTTTTGAAAAATGTTAAACATGTATTTGTAAAATGTCAAACATGTATAAAAAGATTTCCTGCTATATACAAAAAAATGTTCAAATGTTGATGAAAAAGTAGACATAAAAAATATATGTATGAAAAAATGTTAATCATGTATATAAAACATGCTCGTGCAGCTTAAAAAATGTATATTGCCATAGAAAAATTATTCAATGTGTATCTGAAAGAGTGTTAATGATGTATTCAAATAAGTGTTCATGACATATTTTTAGGAAATTATGTACATCATGTATTTGAGAAATGTGCAACGCATAGGAATATTTCATGTGTACAGTGAAAATGTAGACTCATTGAGGGTTGGACTGAAAGATGGCTCTCGCGTGCGTTGGCTCTGGCGATGCCCTGGTCGCCTCGGCGGCGGCGCCGCTGCCGCCCTCGCCCCTGGCCTGGCCCGCGGCCGGCCCGCCGGCGCCCCCCTCGCCCGATTCCCCGCCGTCTCCTCCGGCTGTTCCTCCGCGCGAGTCCTGGGCGGACCTCGCCGAAGCTGCCGATGTGGCTGCGGGCCGCCCCATCGCCTGTCGCGACCGCATCCCGCCCCGCGCTCCGGTCCGGCCGCCTCCATCCGTCCCGGCCGGCGGCCCGACTCCCAGGTGTGGGAGTTCGGCCTCCCGCGGGACCGATCGGCGCCACCGGCGGCCGTCGGGCGCGCTGCCGTCTCCTGGGTCGAAAGGGGACGCCTTGGGGTCTCGGGCCCCTCCCCGGCGGTGTCGTGCTGGCGGCTGGGGCGTCGCCGGCCGCGCCGACCGCGGTGCTGCGCTCGACTCCTGGTGGTCCCTCGCGTTGGCGGCATCCGCCTCTGCTCCGGCCGGCCAGTCGCCGGCGGCGGCGCTCGCGCTCTCGGGCATCCTTGTCCGGAGAGCCCCCTTTCGCCCGTTCATTTCCTCCTTCGGGGCTGCTCCCTCCCTGTCTCCGGCCGGCCGACGTGCCGTGCCCTGGCCGCGCCGCCCCCGTCCTCCTCCGGCGGCGACCTTCGCGGCGGCGCCTGGGCAAACCCTCGTGCCCCGGTTGGTTGCCCCGTGCCGGTCATTTCGGGCTGCGCTGCTGCTGGGCCTCCCTGGGGCCCAACCAGTCGGGCCTTCCCCCGGGCTGTCGGCTGCTGGACCCCCAAGTGGGATGCGGGCCGCCGACCGCTGCGTGGTCCGGCCGTCCAGCCCGGTCGCGCGTGGTGTGGCCCAGCAGCGCCCCCGGCGCGGTCTGGCCCATCCCGGCGCTCGATTTGGCCCCCTGTAGGGTTTCCTCGTGCCCCCCCCCCCCCCGTGCCCCGCCCCTCGCTCCCCATCCCGCCGCCATGCAGGCCGCCTCCCTTGTCCCTTCCGGCCGTCGCGCCCCCTCGCCCCACCTCCCCCGCCGGCCATGCCCCGGGACTGGGGCGATGCCGAGCCCCGCCCGAAGCGGCGTGTGGATGACCGCCGGGATCCTCCGCGCTCCTCCCCCGACGGCCTCCGACGGGAGGCTGACATCCGGAGCCAGCTCACCTCCCGCCCGGCTCGCCGTTCCCCTGCTCGCGACCCCCGCCGCTCCCCTCCCGGCCAATCATGCCGCTCCCCGGCGCGGGATGACCGCCGTTCACACTCGCCAGCCCGCCGGGATCCGCCTCGGGAGGACTCTCGGGACCGAGCCAACTCGCCTGCCTGGCGCTCCCCTGCCCGAGGCCGGTCACCGACCCGGCCCTCGCCGGCCCGTGACAGTCGTGGCTCCCGCCGGCCTTCCCCTCCACGTCAGTCTCCTACCGCCTCCGGGTCCACCGCCCCTGAGAACCGGCATTACCAGCCCCTGCGCTCCCAAGCCGCTTTTCCGCCATCTAACGGTGGCAACGGGAACCGTGGGCGCCCGGGCGCTAAGAAGAAGAAGAAGAAGGGGCCGCCTCGCCCTCCACCTGCCGCCTCCTCCGCCACCGTGGTGACCCCGGCCTCGGGTGCCGTCACCGCCCCCGAGGGTCCGCCGTGCTTCAACTGCGGCTTGCCCGGCCACTTCCAGGTGGCTTGCCCCAACCCACGACCTGCTACCTCTGCAAGGAAGCCGGGCACCCTGCGGTTCTTTGTCCGGAGCGCCCGGTCACGGAGGAGATCATGATGTACGGCCATGGCATCGAGGACATGGGCTTCTTCCACATTGAGGTGCCGGAGCTCCCGCCTCCCTCCCCCTCGCTCCTGGCCCTTGTGACGGTCGTGGGGGAGGGTGTCGCCACTCCGGAGCTGATCAAGGCCGAGCTCTACCACCTCTGCCGATGCAAGTGGGATTGGCAGGTGACCTCCACCGCGCCCAACGACTTCTCGGAGATCTTCCCCGACGCCCTGAGCATGGGCCTCTGCACCCGTAGCGACAGCATCACCTTGGCCCTCAACGGGATTGTGGTGAACACCTCCGAGCCGAGGTGGGACCCCAAGGCCGTGGCGGTCCTCGATACTGCTTGGCTCCTCATCGCCGGCCTCCCAGACATGGCCCGGTCTGAGCGGGTCATTCACAGTATGTCCAAGATCCTGGGCAAGGTGGTGGTGGTCGACGAGCTCTCTCTGCGCAAGGAGGAGGAGGTCCGGGTCAAGGTGAAATGCCTGGACGCCTCCAAGCTCCACACCACGCTTCGGGTCTTCTTCAACGACGACGGATACGACCTCACCATCTGCCCCGAGCCGTGATGAGGACATGACTACCTTGGATATGACCAAAAATATTGCATATATGCATATTTGTCAGGTGATTTCTAGTGCAAACTATTCAATAATCTATTTATGTTATCCAGAACAAAAATACTTCACACACTTTTGTGTTTTGTCTAATTGCAGGTGTATGGGACATTTGTACAATCCACATATGAAGATAAGGAAGAAAGAGATGTTTATTTGCTGTCCAAAAAGTTCTCTCACGTCACTTTTGGCCCAAGAGAAGATAGAGTCCAAGTCTCACGTTCTGGATTCAGATTCGGACTGCACAGACATACCTGACTCAAAACGCACACAAGTTTTTCATACGGACTCCGAATTGGGTGATTCTTTTTTTGTTGGAAACTAGATTTCGTGCACTTTCCAACCCAATTGGAATCACCTTCAAATTCGTCCGGAGCGTTGAGTTGTGGACGAAACAATCTGATGCTGCAGCAGAATCCGAGTCAAACTACAAGTCCAAAGGTGTTACATCACCTCCACTTGGGCCCATTGGCCTTGTACGACCTAGATTTAGTTTTAGGCTGCCTTGGGACGTCCTCCCACCTCCTTGGCCGCCACCCCTTGCTCCTATATAAGTAGATCCATCTAGTAGCTTTTCCTTGGGATTTGTTTAGTTAAAAGTTAGCCATTGCAACTTCGTGTACTTCGTTTGTGTCCAACGACCAGACCAAGACCGCTTCCGGATCCCCACCATTATCAATACTTCATATATATTTGCAATATTCAGATTGCTTTATCATATTCTTGCTCGTTCTTCGATTGCTTGCAGGAATAGACCTTCGTGGTCAGGCTGACCGTGCTTCCAGCATCGTCAGTAACCTCAGGAGATTGGTTTAGCGATTGCTAAGGCGCAACGTCGTGCACGTTTGTAGTCGGATCGTCAAAGTCGTCTCCACCAAATCGATAGTTATCATCTCATCGAAAGATCGGGACCCTCGCCTCTATCAAGCCGCCAAACCACATCGGCCGCCCCCGCCTCTTCGCCGACAGCCTCCAGGGGGGCGGGCCCGCGGATGCTGATGGCTCCCACCACCGGCGCCCCCGCCACTCCCGCTGAAGGAAATATGCCCTAGAGGCAATAATAAAGTTATTATTTATTTCCTTATATCATGATAAATGTTTATTATTCATGCTAGAATTGTATTAACCGGAAACATAATACATGTGTGAATACATAGACAAACAGAGTGTCACTATTATGCCTCTACTTGACTAGCTCGTTAATCAAAGATGGTTATGTTTCCTAACCATGGACAAAGAGTTGTTATTTGATTAACGGGATCACATCATTAGTTGAATTATCTGATTGACATGACCCATTCCATTAGCTTAGCACAAGATCGTTTAGTATGTTGTTATTGCTTTCTTCATGACTTATACATGTTCCTATGACTATGAGATTATGCAACTCCCGTTTGCCGGAGGAACACTTTGTGTGCTACCAAATGTCACAACGTAACTGGGTGATTATAAAGGAGCTCTACAGGTGTCTCCAAAGGCAGATGTTGGGTTGGCGTATTTCGAGATTAGGATTTATCACTCCGATTGTCGGAGAGGTATCTCTGGGCCCTCTCGGTAATGCACATCACATAAGCCTTGCAAGCATTGCAACTAATAAGTTAGTTGCGGGATGATGTATTACAGAACAAGTAAAGAGACTTGCCGGTAACGAGATTGAACTAGGTATTGGATACCGACGATCGAATCTCGGGCAAGTAACATACCGATGACAAAGGGAACAACGTATGTTGTTATGCGGTCTGACCGATAAAGATCTTCGTAGAATATGTAGGAACCAATATGGGCATCCAGGTCCCGCTATTGGTTATTTACATGAGACATGTCTCGGTCATGTCTACATTGTTCTCGAACCGCAGGGTCCACACGCTTAAGGTTTCGATGACAATTATATTATGAGTTTATGAGTTTTGATGTACCGAAGGAGTTCGGAGTCCCGGATGAGATCGGGAACATGACGAGGAGTCTCTAAATGGTCGAGACGTAAAGATCGATATATTGGACGACTATATTCGGACTTCGGAAAGGTTCCGAGTGATTCGGGTATTTTTCGGAGTACCGGAGAGTTACGGGAATTCGCCGGGAGAAGTATTGGGCCTTGATGGGCTTTAGTGGGAAGAGGAGAAAGGGCCTGCTGCGCCCCCCCTCCCCTCTAGTCCGAATTGGACTAGGGAAAAGGGGGCCGGCCACCTTTCCTTCTCCTCCACTTCCTTCTCCCTTCCTCCCCTCTTGGTGGACTCCTACTAGGACTTGGAGTCCTAGTAGGACTCCACATCCTGGCCGCGCCTAGCCTTGGCTGGCCTCCTCCTCCTCCATCCTTTATATACAGGGGCAGGGGGCACCCCATAGACACACAAGTTGATCCACGTGATCGTTCCTTAGCCGTGTGCGGTGCCCCCTGCCACCATATTCCACCTCGATCATATCGTTGTAGTGCTTAGGCGAAGCCCTGCGTCGGTAGAACATCATCATCATCACCACGCCGTTGTGCTGACGAAACTCATCCCCGAAGCTTTGCTGGATCGGAGCCCAGGGAGCGTCATCGAGCTGTACGTGTGCTAAGAACTCGGAGGTGCCGGAGTAACGGTGCTTGGATCGGTCGGATCGGGAAGATGTACGACTACTTCCTCTACGTTGCGTCAACGCTTCCGTAGTCGGTCTGCGTGGGTACGTAGACAAGACTCTCCCCTCTCGTTGCTATGCATCACCATGATCTTGCGTGTGCGTAGGAAATTTTTTGAAATTACTACGTTCCCCAACAGTGGCATCCGAGCCTAGGTTTTATGGTTTGATGTTATATGCACGAGTAGAACATAAGTGAGTTGTGGGCGATATAAGTCATACTGCCTAGCAGCATGTCATACTTTGGTTCGGCGGTATTGTTGGATGAAGCGGCCCGGACCGACATTACGCGTACGCTTACGCGAGACCGGTTTCCCCGACGTGCTTTGCACATAGGTGACTTGCGGGTGACTGTTTCTCCAATTTTAGTTGAACCGAGTGTGGCTACGCCCGGTCCTTGCGAAGGTTAAAACGGAGTCAAATTGACAAACTATCGTTGTGGTTTTGATGCGTAGGTGAGATTGGTTCTTGCTTAAGCCCGTAGCAGCCACGTAAAACTTGCAACAACAAAGTAGAGGACGTCTAACTTGTTTTTGTAGGGCATGTTGTGATGTGATATGGTCAAGACGTGATGAGATATAAGTTGTTGTATGAGATGATCATATTTTGTTGAAGTTATCGGCAACTGGCAAAAGCCTTATGGTTGTTTGTCTATTGCATAAGATGCAAGCGCCAAATAATTGCTTTACTTTATCGCTATGCGATAGCAATAGTTGCAAGAGCAATTGTTGACGAGACGACCATGTGATGACACATTGATATAGATCAAGATGATGGAGACCATGGTGTCATGCCGGTGACGATGGAAATCATGACGATGCTTTGGAGATGGAGATCAAAGGCACAAGATGATGATGGCCATATCATGTCACATATTTTGATTGCATGTGATGTTTATCTTTTATGCATCTTATCTTGCTTTGATTGACGGTCGCATTATAAGATGATTCCTCACTAAATTTCAAGATAAAAGTGTTCTCCCTGAGTATGCACCGTTGCCAAAGTTCGTCGTGCCCAGACACCACGTGATGATCGGGTGTGATAAGCTCTACGTCCATCTACAACGGGTGCAAGCCAGTTTTGCACACGCAGAATACTCAGGTTAAACTTGACGAGCCTAGCATATGCAGATATGGCCTCGGAACACTGAGACCGAAAGGTCGAGCGTGAATCATATAGTAGATATGATCAACATAGTGATGTTCACCATTGAAAGCTACTCCATTTCATGTGATGATCGGTTATGGTTTAGTTGATTTGGATCACGTGATCACTTAGAGGATTAGAGGGATGTCTATCTAAGTGGGAGTTCTTAAGTAATATGATTAATTGAACTTTAATTTATCATGAACTTAGTCCTGGTAGTATTAGCATATCTATGTTGTAGATCAATAGCTCGCGTTGTTGCTTTCATATGTTTATTTTGATATGTTCCTAGAGAAAAACTGTGTTGAAAGATGTTAGTAGCAATGATGCGGATTGGATCTGTGATCTGAGGTTTATCCTCATTGCTGCACAGAAGAATTATGTCCTTGATGCACCGCTAGGTGACAGACCTATTGCAGGAGCAGATGCAGACGTTATGAATGTTTGGCTAGCTCAATATGATGACTACTTGATAGTTTAGTGCACCATGCTTAACGGCTTAGAATCGGGACTTCAAAGACGTTTTGAACGTCATGGACCATATGAGATGTTCCAGGAGTTGAAGTTAATATTTCAAGCAAATACCCGAGTTGAGAGATATGAAGTCTCCAACAAGTTCTATAGCTAAAAGATGGAGGAGAATCGCTCAACTAGTGAGCATATGCTCAGATTGTCTGGGTACTACAATCGCTTGAATCAAATGGGAGTTAATCTTCCAGATAAAATAGTGATTGACAGAATTCTCTAGTCACCATCACCAAGTTAGTAGAACTTCGTGATGAACTATAATATGCAAGGGATGACGGAAACAATTCCCAAGCTCTTCGTGATGCTGAAATCGACGAAGGTAGAAATCAAGAAAAACATCAAGTGTTGATGGTTAACAAGACCACTAGTTTCAAGAAAAGGGCAAAGGGAAGAAGGGGAACTTCAAGAAGAACAGCAAGCAAGTTGTTGCTCAAGTGAAGAAGCCCAAGTCTGGTCCTAAGCCTGAGACTAAGTGCTTCTACTGCAAAGGGACTGGTCACTGGAAGCAGAACTGCCCCAAGTATTTGGCGGATAAGAAGGATGGCAAAGTAAACAGAAGTATATTTGATATACATGTTATTGATGTGTACTTTACTAGTGTTTATAGCAACCCCTCAGTATTTGATACTGGATCAGTTGCTAAGAATAGTAACTCGAAACAGGAGTTGCAGAATAAACAGAGACTAGTTAAGGGTGAAGTGACGATGTGTGTTGGAAGTAGTTCCAAGATTGATATGATCATCATCGCACACTCCCCTATACTTTCGGGATTAGTGTTGAACCTAAATAAGTGTTATTTGGTTTTTGCGTTGAGCATGAATATGATTTGATCATGTTTATTGCAATACGGTTATTCATTAAAGTCAGAGAATAATTGTTGTTCTGTTTACATGAATAAAACCTTCGATGGTCATACACCCAATGAAACAAGTTCGTTGGATCTCGATCGTAGTGATACACATATTCATAATATTGAAACCAAAAGATGCAAAGTTAATAATGATAGTGCAATTTATTTGTGGCACTGCCGTTTAAGTCATATTGGTGTAAAGCGCATGAAGAAACTCCATGCTGATGGGCTTTTGGAATCACTTGATTATGAATCACTTGATGGTTGCGAACCATGCCTTATGGGCAAGATGACTAAAACGCCGTTCTCCGGAACAATGAAGCAAGCAACAGATTTGTTGGAAATCATACATACTGATGTATGTGGTCCGATAAATATTAAGGCTTGCAGCAGGTATCATTATTTTCTGACCTTCACAGATGATTTGAGCAGATATGGGGATATCTACTTGATGAAACATAAGTCTGAAACATTTGAACAGTTCAAAGAATTTCAGAGTGAAGTGGAAAATCATCGTGACAAGAAAATAAAAGTTTCTACGAGATGATCGCAGAGGTAAAATATTTGAGTTACGAGTTTGGCCTTCAATTAAAACAATGTGAAATAGTTGCACTACTCACGCCACCTGGAACACCATAGTGTAATGGTGTGTCCGAACGTCATAACCGTACTTTATTAGATATAGTGTGATCTATGATGTCTCTTGCCGATCTACCACTATCGTTTTGGGGTTATGCATTAGAGACAGCTGCATCCACGTTAAATAGGGCACCATCTAAATCCGTTGAGACGACACCGTGTGAACTATGGTTTGGCAAGAAACCTAAGCTGTCGTTTCTTAAAGTTTGGAGTTGTGATGCTTATGTGAAAAAGTTTCATCTCGATAAGCTCAAACTCAAATCGGAGAAATATGTCTTCATAGGATACCCAAAGGAGACAGTTGGGTACACCTTCTATCACAGATCCGAAGGCAAGACATTCGTTGCTAAGAATGGATCCTTTCTAGAGAAGGAGTTTCTCTCGAAAGAAGTGAGTGGGAGGAAAGTAGAAAACTTGATAAGGTAATTGTACCTTCTCCCTTATTGGAAAATAGTTCATCATAGAATTCTGTTCCTGTGACTACTACACCAATTAGTGAGGAAGCTAATGATGGTGATCATGTAACTTCAGATCAAGTTACTACCGAATCTCATAGGTAAACCAGAGTGAGATCCGCACCAGAGTGGTACGGTAATCCTATTCTGGAGGTCATGTTACTTGACCATGACGAATCTACGAACTATGAGGAAGCGATGATGAGCCCAGATTCCGATAAATGGCTTGAGGCCATGAAATCTGAGATAGGATCCATGTATGAGAACAAAGTGTGGACTTTGGTGGACTTGCCCGAGGATCGGCAAGCCATTGATAATAAATGGATCTTCAAGAGGAAGACGGACGCTGATAGTAGTGTTACTATCTACAAAGCTAGAATTGTCGCAAAAGGTTTTCGACAAGTTCAAGGTGTTGACTACGATGAGAGCTTCTCACTCGTATCTATGCTTGATTCTGTCCGAATCATGTTAGTAATTGCCGCATTTTATGAAATCTGGCAAATGGATAAACAAAACTGCATTCCTTAATGGATTTATTAAAGAAGAGTTGTATATGATGCAACTAGAAGGTTTTGTCAATCCGAAAGGTGCTAACAAAATGTGCAAGCTCCAGCAATCCATCTGTGGACTGGTGCAAGCATCTCGGAGTTGGAATATACGCTTTGATGAGTTGATCAAAGCATATAGTTTTATACAGACTTGCGGTGAAGCCTGTATTTACAAGAAAGTGAGTGGGAGCACTACAACATTTCTGATAAGTATATGTGAATGACATATTATTGATCGGAAATAATGTAGAATTATTCTGCAAAGCATAAAGGAGTGTTTGAAAGGAGTTTTTCAAAGAAAGACTTTGGTGAAGCTGCTTACATATTGAGTATCAAGATCTATAGAGATAGATCAAGACGCTTGATAAGTTTTTTCAATGAGTACATACCTTGACAAGATTTTGAAGTAGTTCAAAATGGAACAGTCAAAGAAAAAGTTTCTTGCCTGTGTTACAAGGTGTGAAGTTGAGTAAGACTCAAAGCCCGACCACGGCAGAAGATAGAAAGAGAATGAAAGTCATTCCCTATGCCTCAGTCATAGGTTCTAAAAAGTATGCCATGCTGTGTACCAGATCTATTGTATACCATACATTGTGTTAAGAGAGGGAGTACAATAGTGATCTAGGAGTAGATCAAAGGACAGCGGTCAAAATTATCCTTACTGGAATAAGGATATGTTTCTTGATTACGGAGGTGACAAAAGGTTCGTCGTAAAGGGTTACGTCGATGCAAGTTTTGACATTGATCCAGATGACTCTAAGTCTCAATCTGGATACATATTGAAAGTGGGAGCAATTATCTAGAGTAGCTCCATGCAGAGCATTGTTGACATAGAAATTTGCAAAATACATGTGGATCTGAATATGGCAGACCCGTTGACTAAACTTCTCTCACAAGCAAAACATGATCACTTTTTGGGTCTTAATCACATAGCGATGTGAACTAGATTATTGAATCTAGTAAACCCTTTGGGTGTTAGTCACATGGAGATGTGAACCAATCACATAAAGATGTGAACTATTGATGTTAAATCACATGGCGATGTGATCTAGATTATTGACTCTAGTGCAAGTGGGAGACTGAAGGAAATATGCCCTAGAGGAAATAATAAAGTTATTATTTATTTCCTTATATCATGATAAATGTTTATTATTCATGCTAGAATTGTATTAACCGGAAACATAATACATGTGTGAATACATAGACAAACAGAGTGTCACTAGTATGCCTCTACTTGACTAGCTCATTAATCAAAGATGATTATGTTTCCTAACCATGGACAAAGAGTTGTTATTTGATTAACGGGATCACATCATTAGTTGAATGATATGATTGACATGACCCATTCCATTAGCTTAGCACCCGATTGTTTAGTGTGTTGCTATTGCTTTCTTCATGACTTATACATGTTCCTATGACTATGAGATTATGCAACTCCCGTTTGCCGGAGGAACACTTTGTGTGATACCAAACGTCACAACGTAACTGGGTGATTATAAAGGAGCTCTACAGGTGTCTCCAAAGGTAGATGTTGGGTTGGCGTATTTCGAGATTAGGATTTGTCACTCCGATTGTCGGAGAGGTATCTCTGGGCCCTCTCGGTAATGCACATCACATAAGCCTTGCAAGCATTGCAACTAATGAGTTAGTTGCGGGATGATGTATTACAGAACGAGTAAAGAGACTTGCCGGTAACGAGATTGAACTAGGTATTGGATACCGACGATCGAATCTCGGGCAAGTAACATACTGATGACAAAGGGAACAACATATGTTGTTATGCGGTCTGACCGATAAAGATCTTCGTAGAATATGTAGGAACTAATATGGGCATCCAGGTCCCGCTATTGGTTATTTACCGAAGACGTGTCTCGGTCATGTCTACATTGTTCTCGAACCGTAGGGTCCGCACGCTTAAGGTTTCGATGACAATTATATTATGAGTTTATGAGTTTTGATGTACCGAAGGAGTTCGGAGTCCCGGATGAGATTGGGGACATGACGAGGAGTCTCGAAATGGTCGAGACGTAAAGATCGATATATTGGACGACTATATTCGGACTTCGGAAAGGTTCCGAGTGATTCGGGTATTTTTCGGAGTACCGGAGAGTTACGGGAATTCGCCGGGAGAAGTATTGGGCCTTGATGGGCTTTAGTGGGAAGAGGAGAAAGGGCCTGCTGCGCCCCCCCTCCCCTCTAGTCCGAATTGGACTAGGGAAAAGGGGGCCGGCCACCTTTCCTTCTCCTCCACTTCCTTCTCCCTTCCTCCCCTCTTGGTGGACTCCTACTAGGACTCGGAGTCCTAGTAGGACTCCACCTCCTGGCCGCGCCTAGCCTTGGCCGGCCTCCTCCTCCTCCATCCTTTATATACAGGGGCAGGGGGCACCCCATAGACACACAAGTTGATCCACGTGATCGTTCCTTAGCCGTGTGCGGTGCCCCCTGCCATCATATTCCACCTCGATCATATCGTTGTAGTGCTTAGGCGAAGCCCTGTGTCGGTAGAACATCATTATCGTCACCACGCCATTGTACTGACGAAACTCATCCCCGAAGCTTTGCTGGATCGGAGCCCGGGGAGCGTCATCGAGCTGTACGTGTGCTAAGAACTCGGAGGTGCCGGAGTAACGGTGCTTGGATCGGTCGGATCGGGAAGATGTACGACTACTTCCTCTACGTTGCGTCAACGCTTCCGCAGTCGGTCTGCGTGGGTACGTAGACAACACTCTCCCCTCTCGTTGCTATGCATCACCATGATCTTGCGTGTGCGTAGGAATTTTTTTGAAATTACTACGTTTCCCAACACACGCTTCAACGACCACGAGGAGGACGACGACATCTCTGAGCGTTCCCGCTCCCCGTCTCGTGAGCCCGCCAACCCCTCCTCGGGTCGCGGCGGCTCCGGGCAGGGCCGCACCCGATTGTCTGCCGCTGACCTCGCGGTGGCTCTTCAGCTGGCCGCACCCCCAGTGGCGCCCTCTCCCCCTGCCTCGGCGTCGGCCAGTGACATCTCGAGTGTTGGTCTGCTCGTCGTGCCCCCCGCGTCGCCCCGTTCTCCGTCCGCCGACTCCGCTCGCCGCTCCTCTCCATCGGATCCGGAACCACCGTCCCCCCCCCCCGGCCTCGACCCCTCCGGTCCTCACGGGTGGTGACGGTGGGACCCCTCCCCTCGGAGAGCCCTCTCCGGTGCTCCCGCCTGTGGGGGATGCGTCTGGTGACACCCTGGTGCTCGTCGCCCCGCTTCCCCCGCTGGTGGCCCCCGACACCCACCCCACTTCCCCTGCCTCCCCGGCTTCGGCGGTGGCCGTGGTCATCACCACTCCGGTCTCCGCGATCCCTCCCCAGACGGTGGCGTACACCAGGCGGCCCCGCTCCTCCTCGACGCTGGTGACGGCGTCTCGCCGCAGCGCCCGCCACGATGTGGCCCGCCCGGCCGATGCCTCGGTTCCGTCCATCGCCGAGCGTGCTGAGATCCGGGCGGCTGCCCGGAACCTCGAGTCAGGTGTGGATTCCGCCCTCCCCAGTTCTTCCTGTTGTTCCTTTTCCACGCTTGAGGACGTTCCTCTTGGACACCTTGCCAAGGTGGCCACTGACTCGGCCATCGTTTTCAGGGGGGAAGTGGGTCCCCCCTTAGAGCAGATCACGGTCATTAGGGCTCGAGAGATCCTGGATGGTAAGCTGGCTGAGACTTGGGCTCGCCTGCGTAGGACCCCTGAGGACCGGACTGCCCGTACCGCTATTCAGGCCCCTCCGGTGGTCGACGGGGCTATTCGTGGGCACACTCGGTCCCGCATTGCTGCTCTCCGTGCCCAAAGCGCATCTCGTGTCCTGGGGTCAAGCAGCCCCCCGATGGGGGCTTAGATGCGGGCCCAACATCCGCGGCTTCGGTCATGATGGCCGACGCCGCCAACTAGTCGAATACATGCGTGACGAACACATTGACATCATTGCGATCCAGGAAACCTTGCGTACTGAGTTCTCCCTCCATGAGCTTGACTGCCTCAGCTCTCACCTCTTCACCTGGCATTGGCTCCCTTCTAGTGGGACCACGGGCCACTCCGGTGGCATCCTTTTAGGGGTTAAGGATGCCACCTTTGAGGTGGACGGCATGGACCGAGGCGAATTCTTCGTTAGCATGGAGATTCTTGAGCGAGCTCTGAACTTCAAATGGGAGGTCGTGATTGTCTATGGTCCGGCGGATCACCACCGTTCCCCGACCTTCCTTGCGGAGCTCCACCTAAAGATCTCCGCCTCCCTCCTCCCAGTAGTTGTGGGTGGAGATTTTAACCTCATCCGTTCTCCGGACGAGAAGAATAATGATAGGATTAACCTCCCCCGGATGCAGTTGTTCAATGACTGGATCGCGGAGCTCGGCCTCCGGGAGATCGAGCGGACGGGGGCACGATTCACCTGGACTAACCGCCAGGCCGCCCCCGGAGTGGGAATTGAGGTGCCCCCTGACCTCGCTCTGGGCGATTACCCGGATTGGGTCTGACCATGTACCTCTCCTCCTATCCTCTGTGGACGAGCGCCCCCCCTCCCGCCGCGGTTCAGGTTTGAGTCCTTTTGGCTCAACCAGGCCGGCTTCAGGATGTGGTCTCTGCTCGTTGGACTCTTGCTCGCGCCTCTCCCCATCGCTCCATGTCCGCCGTTGACTCGTGGCACTTCTGCGCCAAGCTTGCCCGCCAATTCATGAAGGGCTGGGGCGCTAATCTTGGCCGTGACCTCCGCGAGCGTAAAAGATCTCTCCTGTTGGCTATTCAGGCCCTGGACGCCCGGGCCGACTCCTCCGGGCTCTCCCCAGATGAGTGGATTCTGAGATATGATCTTGAGGATCAACTCTCCTCAATCTACACAGATGAGGAGGCATATTGGAGGTTGAGTGGTACCCAAAGATGGGTGCTCCGCGGCGATGCGAACACTGCATATTTCCAGGCGGTTGCGAATGGCCGACACCAGAGAAATTCCATCCACTACTTGTGGGAGGATGATGCCCCCCTTGTCCGCCCCGCGGCCATTCGGGCTCATGTAGACGGCTTCTACAAAGCCCTCTTTACCCCCACCCCTTGGGGTGGGGCTAGTCTCGCCCCCGACACTTGGACGGGGGTGGAGTTGGTTTCCGACGTGGCCAACGCGGCCCTTGTTGCCCCCTTCGCCGAATTAGAGGTACTCGCAGCCATTAAAGGAATGAACCCCTCCTCGTCCCCGTGTCCGGATGGCTTGCCCATTACGTTCTTTAAAATGATCTGGCAGACAGTCAAACCTGAGGTCATGGCCCTCTTCGAGGAGTTCTATTCGGGCTCTATGGACCTTGGACGCCTCAATTATGGGATCATTACCCTCATCCCAAAGGTTCCGGGCCCCTCTGATATTCGCCAGTTCCGTCCCATCACCGTGATTAACGTGATATTCCGGATCCTGGCAAAAGGGTACGCCAATAGGGTGACCCTACTCGCTAACTCGATCACTCACCCGAACCAGTCGGCCTCCATCCAAGGCCGGTTTATTTTAGATGGCGTGTTGGTCTTTAATAAAGTCCTTCACGAAGTTCGGGTGAAATAACATCGCGCTGTCTTCCTGAAGCTGGACTTTCATAAAGCTTATGATACTGTGCACTGGCCTTTCCTTCGGGAAGTGCTGCTGCATAAGGGCTTTGACGGCCGCTGGGTGACTCGCGTGATGCAATTAGTCTCCTGTGGGCGGACCGCGGTGAACATCAACGGCGAGATTGGGCCATACTTCCCCACTCTCTGTGGGGTGCGTCAGGGGGACCCGTTCTCGCCGTTCCTGTTCAACATGGTGGTCGATGCTCTGGCCGCCATCCTGGACAAAGCCAAGGGTGCTGGCCATATTCACGGCATTGTCCCCCACCTAGTCGGAGGGGGAGGGGTCTCCCTCCTTCAATACGCGGATGACACCATAATAATGGTTGAAGGTTCTACTCAGGACGTGGCTAACCTGAAGTTCCTCCTCCTGTGCTTCCAGCAGATGTCGGGCCTAAAGATCAACTTCGATAAGAGCAAAGTGATGGCTCTTGGTTACCCTCCGGTGGAAGCTCAGGCTATCGCTGACCGACTTAACTGTCGGCTGGGTTCTTTCCCCTTGACCTACCTGGGGATCCCCATTAGTGATTCGCGCCTCACCGTGGCGGACCTCCGCCCCACGGTGACCCGTATGCAACATCGCGTCGAGCCTTGGAAAGGGCGCTGGCTATCGAAGGCTGCGCGTGTGATTCTCATCAACTCCTCTCTCGCCAGCCTTCTTTGGTACCTCATGAGCTTTTATAGCCTCCATGAAACGCTGCACACAGAAATTGCCAAGTACCAATCCATGTTCTACTGGGCTGGCGAGGATGACAGAGAGAAGTACCATATGGTCAGTTGGCCGGACATATGTAAACCCAAGGACCAAGGGGGTCTGGGGATTTTGTCCTCCCGATGCATGAACATCGCCCTCCTGACCCGGTGGCTATGGCGTATTGCTAATGGTGACGGAGGGCTTTGGCTCACCATCATCCGGAACAAGTACCTCTGTGGACAGCCTCTGACTTTCTGTCAGTGTTCGGGCGGATCCAAGTTTTGGCAGGCCGTCATCCAGCTGCTCCCTGTGCTTTGCATTGGCACGTCCATCTCGGTTGGGTCTGGGTCCGCGACCCTGTTCTGGTTTGATCGGTGGATCCGCGACACCCCTCTGGCCGCCCGCTTTCCCGAGCTCTTCGCCATTGCTGTTGACCCGCGGGTCTCTGTTGAGACGGCCCTTATTGACTTAGGGCGCCTCGCGTTTCGCCGCCCTTTTGGCCCGCCCAAAGTGGCCGCCTGGGATGCCCTCCTCAAGGACATCGCCCTTCTCCCGATGAACGTCACCGACACCCCGGGCGCCATCTCTTGGCTCCTAGAATCTTCCGGACGCGTCTCTACTAAGTCCCTATACGTGGCCATCGCGCCTTCGCCCGCCCCAGAGCCCTTCAGTTTGATCTGGGATATTCGCCTGCCACTGAAGATTAGGATCTTCCTTTGGCAATGGATCTGTGGACGCCTCCCCTCCGGAGTTGAAGTCCTCAAGCGTAACGGACCTGGAGATGGGCTTCGCCCCCTGTGCGGCACGGTGGAGGACACTAACCACATCTTCTTCGCGTGCTCCACGGCCCAGTTTCTTTGGTCCAGTTTCCGCGAGACGGTTGGTGGACAGTGGTGCAATTCCAATTTCCCTGACCTTCTTGCTGAGATCCATGCCTCCCCCCCTCGCTACCGACATATCCGTTGGCTCTGCGTAGGGGTCCTCGCCTGGACGCTGTGGATTGTCCGCAATAAGCTTGTCATCGAAAAGGTCACTCTCAGACGTGCTACTGACGCCATTTTTAAAATGTGTGGGTACCTGCAGCTTTGGCGGCTGCTTAGCCGCCCTCAGGATCGGGACGTCATCAACACCCTCCTCGCCGACCTTCGATCGCTCGCCTTCCGCCTGGCGCCACCGCTTCCGCCCCCCCCCCCCCCCGGAGCCCGACTAGATGCAGTCATTTATTTCTGTTCTAGGGCTTGTTGATCTGTGCCCTCAGCATTAACCCTTATGGATCCTGTGTTCTGTATGAACGTGGTGTGTGTGTATGTGTGTTTGAACCTCTGTGGGTTGTTGGCTTGGGCATGTGCTTTATAATATAAAGCGGGGCGAAAGCCTTTTTTGGTAAAACGTAGACTCTGCACTGAAAATCAGATATATTTTGATGGAAAACTAAAAATGATGAAAACCAACAAATAAGCATAAAGAACACAAACAAGATCGACTAAGAAGTATAACAAAGAAAAAGAAAAACTAGGGAAGAAACAAAAGAAAACTGAAGAAAGAATACAGAAGAATAACTGGTGTGAAAATAAAAGGAAACAAAAAATTAGTAGAAAACCGAGAAAAGAAACAAAAAATTGAAAAAAAAGAAACGAAACACCATGAAAACTGAGATATAAATAAAAAAAGTTGAAAATACCGAAATTTCTTTGAATCTACTACCACTATAAAAGGAAGAGAGGGGCAGATCCAAACAATCAGACCCGTCCATCTACAAAATTTGATGGCCCTTAATCCTTCCGTGTTTAACGCTGCAAGCCATGCATTATAAGCCACTAATAATCCATCGATCGCTGCCCCTGTTGTCGTTCGAAAAAGAAAAAAAGAACTGCCAACAACGCACGCACACACGCCCTATCATAAGACATCACTAAAAGCTCCACTTTTATATATACATATCATTGTTGTGTATAACATTTGTTCATGCTTACTTTATGTGGAATTAAAATTACAATACAATCCTTATCAAGTCTCTGTGGTGATGTGAATCAGGCTGTCACGGCTAAATCTCATTCCGGTAGTGAAATGCCCTCGATGCAGCTATATCTCCCACGTGTCGAAGCACGACTTAGAGACATAACCGCATTGAAAGCAATGTCGCAAGTGAGGTAATCTTCACACAACCCATGTAATACAATAGGGGAAAAAGATACATAGTTGGCTTACAATCGCCACGTCACACAATTACATGAATAAAGCATTACATCAAACAAATACAATCAAGGTCCGACTACGGAACCAAAAATGAAAGAAGACCCCCAAATGCGACAAAGGTCCCCGATCGACCCCAACTGGGCTCCACTACTGATCAACTAGAATGAAACAACATAAAGAACACAATCTTCATCGAGCTCCTCCTGATCTTGGTTGCGTCATCTGCACGGACTCATCGACACCTACAAGCTGGTTTTGGAAGTATCTGTGAGCCACGGGGACTCGGCAATCTCGCACCCTCGCGATCAAGACTATTTAAGCTTATGGGTAAGGTAAAAGGTATGAGGTGGAGCTGCAGCAAGCGACTAGCATATATGGTGGCTAACATACGCAAATGAGAGCGAGAAGAGAAGGCAAAGCACGGTCGATAGAAGTATGATGAAGAAGTGATCCTGAACTACCTACGTCAAGCATAACCCCAACAACCGTGTTCACTTCCCGGACTCCGCCGGAAAGAGACCATCACGGTAACACACGCGATTGATTCATTTTAATTAAGGTAAACTTCAGGTTTTCTATAACCGGACATTAACAAATTCCCATCTGCCCATAACCACGGGCACGGCTTTCGAAAGTTCAAATCCCTGCAGGGGTGTCCCAACTTAGCCCATCACAAGCTCTCACGGTCAACGAAGGAATAGACCTCCACCCGAGACGTTCCGATCAGACTCAGTATCCCGGTACAACAAGACATTTCGACAGGGTAAAACTAAACCAGCAACACCACCCAGATGTGCCGACAAATCTCGATAGGAGCTGCACATATCTCGTTCTCAGGGCACACCGGATGAGCAAGACGTCGGGTAAGCCAGCCCAGAGTTGCCCCTGGTAGCCTCGGACATCGCTCAGTTGGACCAACACTCAGAGGAGCACTGGCCCGGGGGGTAAAATAATGATGACCCTTAGGAGCGCGACTCCCAAGGGAAAAGAAAAGGCTAGGTGGCGAATGGTAAAACCAAAGTTGGGCATTGCTGGAAGAGCTTTACTTAAGGCGAACTGTCAAGGGGTTCCCATTATTACCCAACCGCGTAAGGAACACAAAATCCGGGAACATAACACCGATATGACGGAAACTAGGGCGGCAAGAGTGGAACAAAACACCAGGCATAAGGCCGAGCCTTCCACCCTTTACCAAGTATATAGATGCATTAATTAAAATAAGATATATTGTGATATCCCAACAAGTAAACATGTTCCAACAAGGAACAACATCTCCATGTTCCACCAAGGAACAAACTTCAATCTTCACCTGCAACTAACAACGCTATAAGATGGGCTGAGCAAAGCGGTAACATAGCCAAACAACGGTTTGCTAGGACATGGTGGGTTAGAGGTTTGACATGGCAATTTGGGAAGCTGGCAAGCAAATGGTAGGTATCGTATCATTGGCATAGCAAAAGAGCGAGCAAACTAGCATAGCAAATATAGTAGTGATTTCGAGGGTATGATCATCTTGCCTGAAATCCCGCAAGGAAGAAGAACGAGTCCATGAAGAAGACAAACGGACGTAGACGATTGGGTCCTCACAAACGCGACGTTACCGGAACCAACCCGAAGAAGCAAACACCGGAAAGAAGCAAACAACATAGTAAACAACCACCACATAAACATGGCATGATGCACAATCAAGTATGATGCATGTCCGGTTTAATGAAGCATGGCATGGCAAAGTGCACAAGCAACCCTACAAATTAAGTGGAGCACAATCTGCAACGGGTTGCATATTGCCAAAACACCACATAACGGATTTAGTTCGATCTTGTTTATGTACCCAACAATATTAAATGTTGTCAAACATGGCAAGAGGGTGAAGCAAAGTAACCTACCTATCTAGTCAAGTTTAAATGAGGCCGGAAGCAACGAACAACAATTCCGGAAACTCCTCATGAGCATATTATAGATTTGGTACTGTTCTGCCCTAAACACAATTTTAGAGTTGTTTAACAAGCAAATAAAGCTCACCAAGTTAAACTAGGCATTTTTCTACCCCATTTACATATAAAGTTTAATAAAAACGGAGCTACGGTTACTTAGTTATGAATTAAATCATTTTAGCATGGCATATGAGCAAATTTAATCAAACAACATTTTAAATATTTCAAACATAGATGAAAGTTGGATATTATTAATCTACACAAAATTCCGAGCAAGGTTCATATATAAATCATTTTAATCCGATGCACCATTTGTGAGTTATTAAATGCATGAACTAGGAGGACTAAACTGCAAAACTGCTGTCTCGGGATAAATAGGAAAAATCCCATGCGCTGAAAAAAACATCACGGGCCGAAACTGGAGCAGATTGGGCCAGCAGAAGAAAAATATACTAAGGAACCGCGGGGGGCAGCTCACCATGGGCTCTTGGCCCAGCTGGAGGGGAAGCAGGCCGGTGGAGGAGAGAGGCAGGCCGAGGCGGGAGCTGGAGCCTGGCACGGCTGGGCTTGAAGGCGCGGCCCATGGCGCGTAGGAGGCAGGCCAGGGGCGGGAGCTGCGTGCTGGGCCGGACTCGGGCGCTGGGCCTGGGAGTCCAAGGCGGCCCACGCGAGCGAGGGAGGCAGCCCAGGCGAGCGAGGGCGTCGTCCTCCTCGCGCCTGGCGCACGAACAGGAACAGGGGCGACAGCGCCCTAGGTCAACGGCGGCGCAAACGTCGACTCCGGCAGGCGGACACCATGGGGAGCTACGGGAATGGGCGGATCAAGAGGAGAGGGTGCCGGATCTGAGCTCGGAGGGACTCCAGACGACGGCAGGAGAGGATCGAGGCGGCGGCGCGATCCCTGACAAAGTGCAGATAGAGAAAGAGGTTAGGGAGCAGAGAGAGCTCGGAGAAAGAGGGGAGGGTAGGCGGCAGGACGACCTGGAGGTCGCCGGCGGCGACTGCAGCAGCGGCGAGGTCGGTCGCAGGCGGGAGGAGCGGGGAACGGCGGCCCGGCTCGGGCCCGGGGAGGGCCGGATCTGGGCTCCTCCGGGCCCCGACGAAGTGGGGCGGCGCGGGCCTGACATGGCGCACTGTTGTTGGCTCGGGCGACAGTGGAGCCGACGTGGTGCTCCCTGATTGGTCCGGGTGACGAGGCAGCGGCGGCGGACACGTCCAGCGGCGGTACGGACAAGTCTGGCGATGCGGGGAGGAGCGCATCTAGGGTTCATCCGCAAAATGATCCGAAATTTCGGGGAGGGGTGCTTTTTTATAGGTAGAGGGAGCTAGGAGAGTCCAAATGAGGTGCGGTTTTCGGCCACATGATCGTGATCGAACGACCGAGATGATGGAGAGGGTTTAGGTGGGTTTTGGGCCAAATTGGAGGGGTGTTGGGCTGCAACACACACGAGGCCTTTTCGGTCCCTCGGTTAACCATTGGAGTATCAAACGAAGTCCAAATGGTACGAAACTTGACAGGCGGTCTACCGGTAGTAAACCAAGGCCGCTTGGCAAGTCTCGGTCCAATCCGGAAATGTTTAATCCCCACACAAGAAAGAAAGGTAGAATTGACCACCGGAGGAGAACGGAACACCGGATTGCAAAACGGACAACGGGGAAAATGCTCGGATACATGAGACGAACACGTATGCAAATGAAATGCGCATGATGACATGATATGCAATGCATGACACGCAAGCAATGACAAGGCAACAACAGCGAATAACTGAACGACACCTGGCACATCGGTCTCGGGGCGTTACAACACTCCACCACTACGAGAGGATCTCGTCCCGAGATCTAGAATGGCGCCGGAGGGAAAACGAAAGAGAAAGAGAAGCGGTAAAACTAAGTTGCTCCTTTGACAAACGAGTGAAACCAAAGAACCTTGCGAGGTTGAACAGACTCGAGAAAAGAATACAACGAAGGTAAACTAGGTCGAAAACACTCCGTTAGAAAAGAGGGACAAAGAGCATTGCGAAAAAACCTTGAGGTTGAAGGGCAAGATATATATAGAAAACACTGCGGTTAAGGAATGGGGTCAAGGAAGACCAAATTCGGGCAGCACTCCGGTTGAAAATAAGGTAATTGAATAAGAACTTGATAAGGTGATAGAACTTGAAAAGAGGGCACGACACTCCGGTTAAATGGACAATCATGAAAAGAACATGATCTTTGATGAAACGAGATGATGGTTGAAGAAAGCAACATCACAATGCCTCCGGAACAAAAGTAAGAATGAAATGGAATGAACGAAGGGAAACACGATTTTGAGGGAGCACACTAACAACAAATGCTAGAACGGAGTTGTTGGAAAACCAACAACGAAAAGAATAAGCTTGATATGGTCTTATGGAATACATCTCCAATCATGAGGTGCCCACCTGCCACTCACGGGAAGAAGAATTGGATTGGCATGAATAAGGAGACGAGAAGCTTATCACCGGAAGGATATATGAGGAACTTGGATCATTTATAAGCATCATAATAACAACCATCCTTAGGGAAGGCTTAAGGTGAAATATAACCCAAGATAACTCCAATGACGAGATTTGTGGATTTAAAATACCTCATCTTGATAACTTGTGAAACACGAAGCATGAAGGAAAATTATCAAGAATGACATAACACCACCTCCAATGATACGGTAGAAAGAAAAAGCACTTCGGGATGCGAGATGAAGAATGCTTGAGCTCCTTAGAAAAGAATCTCAATGAACTCTTGGAGAAGGGATATAAATCCTTGATGAACCATCAAGTATAGCCTCCATGAAGAAACTCCGGTAACAAAAGAATAAAAGAAAGAGAAATTGAAAACACAAGGTGAATCCTTGCAATGATTTAGATGGATCTCGCGATGAAATAGTTGAAAAAGGTTGGAACTCTGGGAAAAGAGAAGATGAACAATTGGAAACAAGAATTTTGATGAACCTCCGGAATAAGGAATTAAATTCACTCGATGAAACAAGAATGAGAATTACATTATGCTTATCCTTCACCAATTTAAATTGATGACAAGCAACGGATTTGGCATACCACTTATTCCAGTTGCAACGGATTGAAGAGAGATATAGCAAGAACTTGGGAAGGTCGTCAGCGATCCACTGGTAGAATTGGAACAACAAATGAATTGATATGATAAGGAAGAAGAAAAATCTTGAACGGACCACCGTAAGAATTGAGAACGAATAAATAGATATGATAGCAAGGAAGAAAAATCATGAATAGCCACCGTGAGAATTGGAACTGAACAAAGTAAAGGTAAAGAAACACCGGGAAGAATTAGCAAATGGACGAAGACGGTTTAGAAAATTTAGATACAGGTGAATATAATAGATCATGGACCGATTAGAGATCACTTGAACGTTGCACCGGTAAGATCGGAGAATGATAACTGAAAGCTGAGAATGAATAAACATGAATTGATGGACTCCGGATAATCATACTGAGAAGACTCTTGAATATCTCCGGATGGGTGAAGGATTCTCACAATTGAAAGCAATTATGAGAGGAAGGCAACAAGCTAGAATCACGAATCTTGAAAAGAATGGAGCAAGATTAAAGAGAAACTCTTCTTCATTCTTCAAAATCTCCGAGAATGACGACGAGAAACATCACCAAGAATTATTTAGACACTCCAGAATGAAGAATGGAAAGGTTGAGCCAACGATGAAAAGATTTTTACAGATCTTGGAGAAGACATTTGACTGATGAAAAATTCATTCTTACGTCAAACTTGGAAAAAGAATTTGAGGATATCTCTGGGAAAATAGAAGAGTCAGGTAAGATCCTGGGAAAAACCTGTGGGTTAGGGCCCACTCAACAGAAAACACCATTGAAATGATTTAAAAGAGAGGTTGCACCAGTTGAATTAAATGACTTGAATGAGATAACAACCTTGAGATATCTTCAGCACTCCGAAACAAATGAATAGCGAGGAGTGGATGATTAAGAATTGCACCGGTATGAGAAAGCATTGACATGAGAAAAGGGTATGATCAACAAAGCTTGACTTGAAACCACCGGAGAAGAAAAGGAATGAGGAATGACGAACTAGTAGAACATCTTCTTGAGAACCACCGGGTAAGAATATTGACGGAAAAGAATGGAGAGACTTCTCATGAATAAAATGGATACTTGATTCAGAAATCTGAGTTCTTGAAGGAAAAGGGTGGGTGGGCGGGAAAAACAAAGGCAACTTGGAGATGGGTGAAACAAACACCGTTGAGAAGAAGTGATAATTGATCTTGCGAAAGTTGAAATGGTCGGATCCACTAGAAGAGAAACACACCGGTTGAAAGGATTGACAACACAATCTTGATGATCAAGAAGGATTGGTATCCACATCGGAGTATGAGAACACCATGTGGGGAAAGGTATGGAATCAACATTTGACATTGAAGCAACTCGAATACCACAACTCAAAACAAAAACAAAGGGTTGGCTTGCAGAATAAGCCGGAACGAACATATGATTGAGATTTCGTCCGAAGTTTTCGTGGTGGGGCCTACACGGGCTCGATCGTACAGCACCATCATGTACAAGGTAGTGCACATGACATACGAAGCGTCCCCGAGTCGGCATAGCCAAGGACTCTTTAAGACACAACGAGACCACTGTAAAATCGACCGTGAATAGGCGGACCACTAGACGTCGAACCCCAATTTCATATCATACATCTGTCGGAAAGATATCCTAAGAGCTACTTGAATTCCCACCTATGAAACTCCCGAAATTTTCTGGTTATGCAATCAGGTGTTCGGGATACAGGGGAAGCATAATATCTCACCCAAAACTAGCAAATCCTTCATCCAGCTGTATCCATCCTTCAACACATAACCAAGAAACCTTCGGAAATCATCTACCTCAACCTTCGAAAAGCATCTGTTATACAAGTTATGGCAATACTCCCGAACTCCCGCCCCAGTACTGGGTGGCGTCAAGGTTATCTCACTAACGAACTGCATAAAAGAGATTTTTGATGTCGGCGTACTAAACTCAGGTATTCTAGAACTGCAACGATAAAATTATGACGACAACACCTCAGAGCTCAACTCCCCGGGACACTTCCACAAAACCCCTGACAGGAGGCACCAAGACAATGTTCTCATCATAAAACCATCGGAACGATTCCAAGATACCCGCGTGATCCTAAAAAAATTTTATCGTTATGAATTAAATCATTTTAGCATGGCATATGAGCAAATTTAATCAAACAACATTTTAAATATTTCGAACATAGATGAAAGTTGGATATTATTAATCTACACAAAATTCCGAGCAAGGTTCATATATAAATCATTTTAATCCGATGCACCATTTGTGAGTTATTAAATGCATGAACTAGGAGGACTAAACTGCAAAACTGCTGTCTCGGGATAAATAGGAAAAATCCCATGCGCTGAAAAAAACATCACGGGCCGAAACTGGAGCAGATTGGGCCAGCAGAAGAAAAAAATACTAAGGAACCGCGGGGGGGGCAGCTCACCATGGGCTCTTGGCCCAGCTAGAGGGGAAGCAGGCCGGTGGAGGAGAGAGGCAGGCCGAGGCGGGAGCTGGAGCCTGGCACGGCTGGGCTTGGAGGCGCGGCCCATGGCGCGTAGGAGGCAGGCCAGGGGCGGGAGCTGCGTGCTGGGCCGGACTCAGGCACTGGGCCTGGGAGGCCAAGGCGGCCCACGCGAGCGAGGGAGGCAGCCCAGGCGAGCGAGGGCATCGTCCTCCTCGCGCCTGGCGCACGAACACGAACAGGGGCGACGACGCCCTAGGTCAACGGCGGCGCAAACATCGACTCCGGCAGGCGGACACCACGGGGAGCTACGGGAATGGGCGGATCAAGAGGAGAGGGTGCCGGATCTGAGCTCGGATGGACTCCAGACGCCGGCAGGAGAGGATCGAGGCGGCGGCGCGATCCCTGACAAAGTGCAGAGAGAGCTCGGAGAAAGAGGGGAGGGTAGGCGGCAGGACGACCTGGAGGTCGCCGGCGGCGACTGCAGCAGCGGCGAGGTCGGTCGCAGGCGGGAGGAGCGGGGAACGGCGGCCCGGCTCGGGCCTGGGGAGGGCCGGATCTGGGCTCCTCCGGGTCTCGACGAAGTGGGGCGGCGCGGGCATTGACATGGCGCACTGTGGTTGGCTCGGGCGACAGTGGAGCTGACGTGGCGCTTCCTGATTGGTCCGGGTGACGAGGCAGTGGCGGCGGACACGTCCAGCGGCGGGACGGACAAGGCCGGCGGTGCGGGGAGGAGCGGATCTAGGGTTCATCCGCGAAATGATCCGAAATTTCGGGGAGGGGTGCTTTTTTATAGGTAGAGGGAGCTAGGAGAGTCCAAATGAGGTGCGGTTTTCGGCCACGCGATCGTGATCGAACGACCGAGATGATGGAGAGGGTTTAGGTGGGTTTTGGGCCAAATTGGAGGGGTGTTGGGCTGCAACACACACTAGGACTTTTCGGTCCCTCGGTTAACCGTTGGAGTATCAAACGAAGTCCAAATGGTACGAAACTTGACAGGCGGTCTACCGGTAGTAAACCAAGGACGCTTGGCAAGTCTCTGTCCAATCCGGAAATGTTTAACCCCCACACAAGAAAGAAAGGTAGAATTGACCACCGGAGGAGAACGGAACGCCGGATTGCAAAACGGACAACGGGGAAAATGCTCGGATGCATGAGACGAACACGTATGCAAATGAAATGTGCATGATGACATAATATGCAATGCATGACACGCAAGCAATTACAAGGCAACAACAGCGAATAACTGAACGACACCTGGCACATCGGTCTCGGGGCGTTACAACACTCCACCACTACGAGAGGATCTCGTCCCGAGATCTAGAATGGCACCGGAGGGAAAACGAAAGCGAAAGTGAAGCGGTAAAGCTAAGTTGCTCCTTTGACAAACGAGTGAAACCAAAGAACCTTGCGAGGTTGAACAGATTCGAGAAAAGAATACAACGAAGGTGAACTTGGTCGAAAACACTCTGTTAGAAAAGAGGGACAAAGAGCATTGCGAAAAACCTTGAGGTTGAAGGGCAAGATATATATAGAAAACACTGCGGTTAAGGAATGGGGTCAAGGAAGACCAAATTCGGGCAGCACTCCGGTTGAAAATAAGGTAATTGAATAAGAACTTGATAAGGTGATAGAACTTGAAAAGAGGGCACGAAACTCCGGTTAAATGGACAATCATGAAAAGAACATGATCTTTGATGAAATGAGATGATGGTTGAAGAAAGCAACGTCACAATGCCTCCGGAACAAAAGTAAGAATGAAATGGAATGAACAAAGGGAAACACGATTTTGAGGGAGCACACTAACAACAAATGCTAGAACGGAGTTGTTGGAAAACCAACAACGAAAAGAATAAGCTTGATATGGTCTTATGGAATACATCTCCAATTATGAGGTGCCCACCTGCCACTCACGGGAAGAAGAATTGGATTGGCATGAATAAGGAGACGAGAAGCTTATCACCGGAAGGATATATGAAGAACTTGGATCATTTATAAGCATCATAATAACAACCATCCTTAGGGAAGGCTTAAGGTGAAATATAACCCAAGATAACTCCAATGACGAGATTTGTGGATTTAAAATACCTCATCTTGATAACTTGTGAAACACGAAGCACGAAGGAAAATTATCAAGAATGACATAACACCACCTCCAATGATACGGTAGAAAGAAAAAGCACTTCGGGATGCGAGATGAAGAATGCTTGAGCTCCTTAGAAAAGAATCTCAATGAACTCTTGGAGAAGGGATATAAATCCTTGATGAACCATCAAGTATAGCCTCCATGAAGAAACTCCGGTAACAAAAGAATAAAAGAAAGAGAAATTGAAAACACAAGGTGAATCCTTGCAATGATTTAGATGGATCTCGCGATGAAATAGTTGAAAAAGGTTGGAACTCCGGGAAAAGAGAAGATGAACAATTGGAAACAAGAATTTTGATGAACCTCCGGAATAAGGAATTAAATTCACTCGATGAAACAAGAATGAGAATTACATTATGCTTATCCTTCACCAATTTAAATTGATGACAAGCAACGGATTTGGCATACCACTTATTCCAGTTGCAACGGATTGAAGAGAGATATAGCAAGAACTTGGGAAGGTCGTCAGCGATCCACCGGTGGAATTGGAACAACAAATGAATTGATATGATAAGAAAGAAGAAAAATCTTGAACGAACCACCGTAAGAATTGAGAACGAATAAATAGATATGATAGCAAGGAAGAAAAATCCTGAATAGCCACCGTGAGAATTGGAACTGAACAAAGTAAAGGTAAAGAAACACCGGGAAGAATTAGCAAATGGACGAAGACGGTTTAGAAAATTTAGATACAAGTGAATATAATAGATCATGGACCGATTAGAGATCACTTGAACGCTGCACCGGTAAGATCGGAGAATGATAACTGAAAGCTGAGAATGAAAAAACATGAATTGATGGACTCCGGATAATCATACTGAGAAGACTCTTGAATATCTCCGGATGGGTGAAAGAATTCTCACAATCGAAAGCAATTATGAGAGGAAGGCAACAAGCTAGAATCACGAATCTTGAAAAGAATGGAGCAAGATTAAAGAGAAACTCTTCTTCGGTCTTCAAAATCTCCGAGAATGACGACGAGAAACATCACCAAGAATTATTTAGACACTCCGGAATGAAGAATGGAAAGGTTGAGCCAACGATGAAAAGATTTTTACAGATCTTGGAGAAGACATTTGACTGATGAAAAATTCATTCTTATGTCAAACTTGGAAAAAGAATTTGAGGATATCTCCGGGAAAATAGAAGAGTCAGGTAAGATCCTGGGAAAAAACCTGTGGGTTAGGGCCCACTCAACAGAAAACACCGTTGAAATGATTTAAAAGAGAGGTTGCACCAGTTGAATTTAACAACTTGAATGAGATAACAACCTTGAGATATCTTCAGCACTCCGAAACAAATGAATAGCGAGGAGTGGATGATTAAGAATTGCACCGGTATGAGAAAGCATTGACATGAGAAAAGGGTATGATCAACAAAGCTTGACTTGAAACCACCGGAGAAGAAAAGGAATGAGGAATGACGAACTAGTAGAACATCTTCTTGAGAACCACTGGGTAAGAATATTGACAGAAAAGAATGGAGGGACTTCTCATGAATAAAATGGATACTTGATTCAGAAATCTGAGTTCTTGAAGGAAAAGGGTGGGTGGGCGGGAAAAACAAAGGCAACTTGGAGACGGGTGAAACAAATACCGTTGAGAAGAAGTGATAATTGATCTTGCGGAAGTTGAAATGGTCGGATCCACTAGAAGAGAAACACACCGGTTGAAAGGATTGACAACACAATCTTGATGATCAAGAAGGATCTGTATCCACATCGGAGTATGAGAACACCATTTGGGGAAAGGTATGGAATCAATATTTGACATTGAAGCAACTCGAATACCACAACTCAAACCAAAAACAAAGGGTTGGCTTGCAGAATAAGCCGGAACAAACATATGCTTGAGATTTCATCCGAAGTTTTTGTGGTGGGGCCTACACGGGCTCGATCGTACAGCACCATCATGTACAAGGTAGTGCACATGACATACGAAGCGTCCCCGAGTCGGCATAGCCAAGGACTCTTTAAGACACAACGAGACCACTGTAAAATCGACCGTGAATAGGCGGACCACTAGACGTCGAACCCCAATTTCATATCATACATCTGTCGGAAAGATATCCTAAGAGCTACTTGAATTCCCACCTATGAAACTCCCGAAATTTTCCGGTTATGCAATCAGGTGTTCGGGATACAGGGGAAGCATAATATCTCACCCAAAACAAGCAAATCCTACATCCAGCTGTATCCATCCTTCAACACATAACCAAGAAACCTTCGGAAATCATCTACCTCAACCTTCAAAAAGCATCTGTTATACAAGTTATGGCAATACTCCCGAACTCCCGCCCCAGTACTGGGTGGCGTCGAGGTTATCTCACCAACGAATTGCATAAAAGAGATTTTCGATGTCGACGTACTAAACTCAGGTATTCCAGAACTGCAACGATAAAATTATGACGACAACACCTCAGAGCTCAACTCCCCGGGACACTTCCACAAAACCCCTGACAGGAGGCACCAAGACAATGTTCTCATCATAAAACCATCGGAACAATTCCAAGATACCCGCGTGATCCTAAAAAAAATTTAGTGAAATTTGAGAAGAGAAGAGTCAAAACTCTACGTCAGGATGCCTTACCAGAGCGATGAAGGGACTGGGGAGTAAAAACAATTCCTAAACTCTCCGATATATAATTCCTAAATGACTCAAAACATTTTTCTAGACACAACTCGGCCGCTAAAAATGATCAAGCAATGGGGCTCCTAAGGTCGGGGAAGGCTCTGATTACCAACTTGAAACGCCCTCGATGCGGCTATATCTCCCACGTGTCGAAGCACGACTTAGAGGCATAACCGCATTGAAAGCAATGTCGCAAGTGAGGTAATCTTCACACAACCCATGTAATACAATAGGGGGAAAAGATACATAGTTGGCTTACAATCGCCACGTCACACAATTACATGAATAAAGCATTACATCAAACAAATACAATCAAGGTCCGACTACAGAACCAAACTGAAAGAAGAACCCCAAATGCGACAAAGGTCCCCGATCAACCCCAACTGGGCTCCACTACTGATCAACTAGAACGAAACAACATAAAGAACACAATCTTCATCGAGCTCCTCCTGAGCTTGGTTGCGTCATCTGCACGGACTCATCGGCACCTGCAAGCTGGTTTTGGAAGTATCTGTGAGCCACGGGGACTCAGCAATCTCGCACCCTCGCGATCAAGACTATTTAAGATTATGGGTAAGGTAAAAGGTATGAGGTGGAGCTGCAGCAAGCGACTAGCATATATGGTGGCTAACATACGCAAATAAGAGCGAGAAGAGAAGGCAAAGCACGGTCGACAAAAGTATGATCAAGAAGTGATCCTGAACTACCTACGTCAAGCATAACCCCAACAACCGTGTTCACTTCCCGGACTCCGCCAGAAAGAGACCATCACGGTAACACACGCGGTTGATTCATTTTAATTAAGGTAAACTTCAGGTTTTCTACAACCGGACATTAACAAATTCCCATCTGCCCATAACCGCGGGCACGGCTTTTGAAAGTTCAAATCCCTGCAGGGGTGTCCCAACTTAGCCCATCACAAGCTCTCACGGTCAACGAAGGAATAGACCTCCACCCGAGACGTTCCGATCAGACTCGGTATCCCGGTACAACAAGACATTTCGACAGGGTAAAACTAAACCAGCAAAACCACCCAGATGTGCCGACAAATCCCGATAGGAGCTGCACATATCTCGTTCTCAGGGCACACCGGATGAGAAAGACGTCGGGTAAGCCAGCCCAGAGTTGCCCCTGGTAGCCTCGGACATCGCTCAGTTGGACCAACACTCAGAGGAGCACTGGCCCGGGGGGGTAAAATAATGATGACCCTCAGGAGCGCGACTCCCAAGGGAAAAGAAAAGGCTATGTGGCGAATGGTAAAACCAAAGTTGGGCATTGCTGGAAGAGCTTTGCTTAAGGCGAACTGTCAAGGGGTTCCCATTATTACCCAACCGCGTAAGGAACGCAAAATCCGGGAACATAACACCGATATGACGGAAACTAGGGCGGCAAGAGTGGAACAAAACACCAGGCATAAGGCCGAGCCTTCCACCCTTTACCAAGTATATAGATGCATTAATTAAAATAAGATATATTGTGATATCCCAACAAGTAAACATGTTCCAGCAAGGAACAACATCTCCATGTTCCACCAAGGAACAAACTTGAATCTTCACCTACAACTAACAACGCTATAAGAGGGGCTGAGAAAAGCGGTAACATAGCCAAACAACGGTTTGGTAGGACATGGTGGGTTAGAGGTTTGACATGGCAATTTGGGAAGCTGACAAGCAAATGGTAGGCATTGTAGCATTGGCATAGCAAAAGAGCGAGCAAACTAGCATAGCAAAGATAGTAGTGATTTCGAGGGTATGATCATCTTGCCTAAAATCCCGCAAGGAAGAAGAACGAGTCCATGAAGAAGACAAACGGACGTAGACGAACGGGTCCTCACAAACGCGACGTTACCGGAACCAACCCGAAGAAGCAAACACCGGAAAGAAGCAAACAACATAGTAAACAACCACCACATAAACATGGCATGATGCACAATCAAGTATGATGCATGTCCGGTTTAATGAAGCATGGCATGGCAAAGTGCACAAGAAACCCTACAAATTAAGTGGAGCACAATCTGCAACGGGTTGCATATTGCCAAAACACCACATAACGGATTTAGTTCGATCTTGTTTATGTACCCAACAATATTAAATGTTGTCAAACATGGCAAGAGGGTGAAGCAAAGTAACCTACCTATCTAGTCAAGTTTAAATGAGGCCGGAAGCAACGAACAACAATTCCGGAAACTCCTCATGAGCATATTATAGATTTGGTACTGTTCTGCCCTAAACACAATTTTAGAGTTGTTTAACAAGCAAATAAAGCTCACCAAGTTAAACTAGGCATTTTTCTACCCCATTTACATATAAAGTTTAATAAAAACGGAGCTACGGTTACTTAGTTATGAATTAAATCATTTTAGCATGGCATAGGAGCAAATTTAATCAAACAACATTTTAAATATTTCAAACATAGATGAAAGTTGGATATTATTAATCTACACAAAATTCCAAGCAAGGTTCATATATAAATCATTTTAATCCGATGCACCATTTGTGAGTTATTAAATGCATGAACTAGGAGGACTAAACTGCAAAACTGCTGTCTCGGGATAAATAGGAAAAATCCCATGCGCTGAAAAAAACATCACGGGCCGAAACTGGAGCAGATTGGGCCAGCCGAAGAAAAAAATACTAAGGAACCGCGGGGGGGGGGGGCAGCTCACCATGGGCTCTTGGCCCAGCTAGAGGGGAAGCAGGACGGTGGAGGAGAGAGGCAGGCCGAGGCGGGAGCTGGAGCCTGGCACGGCTGGGCTTGGAGGCGCGGCCCATGGCGCGTAGGAGGCAGGCCAGGGGCGAGAGCTGCGTGCTGGGCCGGACTCAGGCACTGGGCCTGGGAGGCCAAGGCGGCCCACGCGAGCGAGGGAGGCAGCCCAGGCGAGCGAGGGCGTCGTTCTCCTCGCGCCTGGCGCACGAACAGGAACAGGGGCGACGGCGCCCTAGGTCAACGGTGGCGCAAACATCGACTCCGGCAGGCGGACACCACGGGGAGCTACGGGAATGGGCAGATCAAGAGGAGAGGGTGCCGGATCTGAGCTCGGAGGGACTCCAGACGCCGGCAGGAGAGGATCGAGGCGGCGGCGCGATCCCTGACAAAGTGCAGAGAGAGCTCGGAGAAAGAGGGGAGGGTAGGCGGCAGGACGACCTGGAGGTCGCCGGCGGCGACTGCAGCAGTGGCGAGGTCGGTCGCAGGCGGGAGGAGCGGGGAACGGCGGCCCGGCTCGGGCCTGGGGAGGGCCGGATCTGGGCTCCTCCGGGCCTCGACGAAGTGGGGCGGCGCGGGCATTGACATGGCGCACTGTGGTTGGCTCGGGCGACAGTGGAGCTGACGTGGCGCTTCCTGATTGGTCCGGGTGACGAGGCAGCGGCGGCGGACATGTCCAGCGGCGGGACGGACAAGGCCGGCGGTGCGGGGAGGAGCGGATCTAGGGTTCATCCGCGAAATGATCCGAAATTTCGGGGAGGGGTGCTTTTTTATAGGTAGAGGGAGCTAGGAGAGTCCAAATGAGGTGCGGTTTTCGGCCACGCGATCGTGATCGAACGACCGAGATGATGGAGAGGGTTTAGGTGGGGTTTGGGCCAAATTGGAGGGGTGTTGGGCTGCAACACACACTAGGCCTTTTCGGTCCCTCGGTTAACCGTTGGAGTATCAAACGAAGTCCAAATGGTACGAAATTTGACAGGCGGTCTACCGGTAGTAAACCAAGGACGCTTGGCAAGTCTCGGTCCAATCCGGAAATGTTTAACCCCCACACAAGAAAGAAAGGTAGAATTGACCACCGGAGGAGAACGGAACGCCGGATTGCAAAACGGACAACGGGGAAAATGCTCGGATGCATGAGACGAACACGTATGCAAATGAAATGTGCATGATGACATAATATGCAATGCATGACATGCAAGCAATTACAAGGCAACAACAGCGAATAACTAAACGACACCTGGCACATCGGTCTCGGGGCGTTACAACACTCCACCACTACGAGAGGATCTCGTCCCGAGATCTAGAATGGCACCGGAGGGAAAACGAAAGAGAAAGTGAAGCGGTAAAGCTAAGTTGCTCCTTTGACAAACGAGTGAAACCAAAGAACCTTGCGAGGTTGAACAGATTCAAGAAAAGAATACAATGAAGGTGAACTTGGTCGAAAACACTCTGTTAGAAAAGAGGGACAAAGAGCATTGCGAAAAACCTTGAGGTTGAAGGGCAAGATATATATAGAAAACACTGCGGTTAAGGAATGGGGTCAAGGAAGACCAAATTCGGGCAGCACTCCGGTTGAAAATAAGGTAATTGAATAAGAACTTGATAAGGTGATAGAACTTGAAAAGAGGGCACGACACTCCGGTTAAATGGACAATCATGAAAAGAACATGATCTTTGATGAAATGAGATGATGGTTGAAGAAAGCAACATCACAATGCCTCCGGAACAAAAGTAAGAATGAAATGGAATGAACGAAGGGAAACACGATTTTGAGGGAGCACACTAACAACAAATGCTAGAACGGAGTTGTTGGAAAACCAACAACGAAAAGAATAAGCTTGATATGGTCTTATGGAATACATCTCCAATTATGAGGTGTCCACGTGCCACTCACGGGAAGAAGAATTATATTGGCATGAATAAGGACACGAGAAGCTTATCACCGGAAGGATATATGAAGAACTTGAATCATTTATAAGCATCATAATAACAACCATCCTTAGGGAAGGCTTAAGGTGAAATATAACCCAACATAACTCCAATGACGAGATTTGTGGATTTAAAATACCTCATCTTGATAACTTGTGATACATGAAGCACGAAGGAAAATTATCAAGAATGACATAACACCACCTCCAATGATACGGTAGAAAGAAAAGGCACTTCAGGATGCGAGATGAAGAATGCTTGAGCTCCTTAGAAAAGAATCTCAATGAACTCTTGGAGAAGGGATATAAATCCTTGATGAACCATCAAGTATAGCCTCCATGAAGAAACTCCGGTAACAAAAGAATAAAAGAAAGAGAAATTGAAAACACAAGGTGAATCCTTGCAATGATTTAGATGGATCTCGCGATGAAATAGTTGAAAAAGGTTGGAACTCCGGGAAAAGAGAAGATGAACAATTGGAAACAAGAATTTTGATGAACCTCCGGAATAAGGAATTAAATTCACTCGATGAAACAAGAATGAGAATTACATTATGCTTATCCTTCACCAATTTAAATTGATGACAAGCAACGGATTTGGCATACCACTTATTCTAGTTGCAACGGATTGAAGAGAGATATAGCAAGAACTTGGGAAGGTCGTCAGCGATCCACCGGTAGAATTGGAACAACAAATGAAATGATATGATAAGAAAGAAGAAAAATCTTGAACGAACCACCGTAAGAATTGAGAACGAATAAATAGATATGATAGCAACGAAGAAAAATCCAGAATAGCCACCGTGAGAATTGGAACTAAACAAAGTAAAGGTAAAGAAACACCGGGAAGAATTAGCAAATGGACGAAGACGGTTTAGAAAATTTAGATACAAGTGAATATAATAGATCATGGACCGATTAGAGATCACTTGAACGCTGCACCGGTAAGATCGGAGAATGATAACTGAAAGCTGAGAATGAATAAACATGAATTGATGGACTCCGGATAATCATACTGAGAACACTCTTGAATATATCCGGATGGGTGAAAGATTCTCACAATCGAAAGCAATTATGAGAGGAAGGCAACAAGCTAGAATCATGAATCTTGAAAAGAATGGAGCAAGATTAAAGAGAAACTCTTCTTCATTCTTCAAAATCTCCGAGAATGACGACGAGAAACATCACCAGGAATTATTTAGACACTCCGGAATGAAGAATGGAAAGGTTGAGCCAACGATGAAAAGATTTTTACAGATCTTGGAGAAGACATTTGACTGATGAAAAATTCATTCTTACGTCAAACTTGGAAAAAGAATTTGAGGATATCTCTGGGAAAATAGAAGAGTCAGGTAAGATCCTGGGAAAAACCTGTGGGTTAGGGCCCACTCAACAGAAAACACCATTGAAATGATTTAAAAGAGAGGTTGCACCAGTTGAATTAAATGACTTGAATGAGATAACAACCTTGAGATATCTTCAGCACTCCGAAACAAATGAATAGCGAGGAGTGGATGATTAAGAATTGCACCGGTATGAGAAAGCATTGACATGAGAAAAGGGTATGATCAACAAAGCTTGACTTGAAACCACCGGAGAAGAAAAGGAATGAGGAATGACGAACTAGTAGAACATCTTCTTGAGAACCACCGGGTAAGAATATTGACGGAAAAGAATGGAGAGACTTCTCATGAATAAAATGGATACTTGATTCAGAAATCTGAGTTCTTGAAGGAAAAGGGTGGGTGGGCGGGAAAAACAAAGGCAACTTGGAGATGGGTGAAACAAACACCGTTGAGAAGAAGTGATAATTGATCTTGCGGAAGTTGAAATGGTCGGATCCACTAGAAGAGAAACACACCGGTTGAAAGGATTGACAACACAATCTTGATGATCAAGAAGGATTGGTATCCACATCGGAGTATGAGAACACCATTTGGGAAAGGTATGGAATCAACATTTGACATTGAAGCAACTCGAATACCACAACTCAAAACAAAACAAAGGTTGGCTTGCAGAATAAACCGGAACAAACATATGATAGAGATTTCGTCCGAAGTTTTCGTGGTGGGGCCTACACGGGCTCGATCGTACATCACCATCATGTACAAGGCAGTGCACATGACATACGAAGCGTCCCCGAGTCGGCATAGCCAAGGACTCTTTAAGACACAACGAGACCACTGTAAAATCGACCGTGAATAGGCGGACCACTAGACGTCGAACCCCAATTTCATATCATACATCTGTCGGAAAGATATCCTAAGAGCTACTTGAATTCCCACCTATGAAACTCCCGAAATTTTCCGGTTATGCAATCAGGTGTTCGGGATACAGGGGAAGCATAATATCTCACCCAAAACTAGCAAATCCTACATCCAGCTGTATCCATCCTTCAACACATAACCAAGAAACCTTCGGAAATCATCTACCTCAACCTTCGAAAAGCATCTGTTATACAAGTTATGGCAATACTCCCGAACTCCCGCCCCAGTACTGGGTGGCGTCGAGGTTATCTCACCAACGAACTGCATAAAAGAGATTTTCGATGTCGGCGTACTAAACTCAGGTATTCCAGAACTGCAACGATAAAATTATGACGACAACACCTCAGAGCTCAACTCCCCGGGACACTTCCACAAAACCCCTGATAGGAGGCACAAAGACAATGTTCTCATCATAAAACCATCGGAACGATTCCAAGATACCCGCGTGATCCTAAAAAAAATTTAGTGAAATTTGAGAAGAGAAGAGTCAAAACTCTACGTCAGGATGCCTTACCAGAGCGATGAAGGGACTGGGGAGTAAAAAGAATTCCTAAACTCTCCGATATATAATTCCTAAATGACTCAAAACATTTTCTAGACACAACTCGGCCGCTAAAAACGATCAAGCAATGGGGCTCCTAAGGTCGGGGAAGGCTTTGATTACCAACTTGAAACGCCCTCGATGCGGCTATATCTCCCACGTGTCGAAACACGACTTAGAGGCATAACCGCATTGAAAGCAATGTCGCAAGTGAGGTAATCTTCACACAACCCATGTAATACAATAGGGGAAAAAGATACATAGTTGGCTTACAATCGCCACGTCACACAATTACATGAATAAAGCATTACATCAAACAAATACAATCAAGGTCCGACTACAGAACCAAAATGAAAGAAGAACCCCAAATGCGACAAAGGTCCCCGATCAACCCCAACTGGGCTCCACTACTGATCAACTAGAACGAAACAACATAAAGAACACAATCTTCATCGAGCTCCTCCTGAGCTTGGTTGCGTCATCTGCACGGACTCATCGGCACCTGCAAGCTGGTTTTGGAAGTATCTGTGAGCCATGGGGACTCAGCAATCTCGCACCCTCGTGATCAAGACTATTTAAGATTATGGGTAAGGTAAAAGGTATGAGGTGGAGCTGCAGCAAGCGACTAGCATATATGGTGGCTAACATACGCAAATGAGAGCGAGAAGAGAAGGCAAAGCACGGTCGACAAAAGTATGATCAAGAAGTGATCCTGAACTACCTACGTCAAGCATAACCCCAACAACCGTGTTCACTTCCCAGACTCCGCCGGAAAGAGACCATCACGGTAACACACGCGATTGATTCATTTTAATTAAGGTAAACTTCAGGTTTTCTACAACCGGACATTAATAAATTCCCATCTGCCCATAACCGCGGGCACAGCTTTTGAAAGTTCAAATACCTGCAGGGGTGTCCCAACTTAGCCCATCACAAGCTCTCACGGTCAACAAAGGAATAGACCTCCACCTGAGACGTTCCGATCAGACTCGGTATCCTGGTACAACAAGACATTTCGACAGGGTAAAACTAAACCAGCAACACCACCCAGATGTGCCGACAAATCCCGATAGGAGCTGCACATATCTCGTTCTCAGGGCACACCGGATGAGCAAGACGTCGGGTAAGCCAGCCCAGAGTTGCCCTTGGTAGCCTCGGACATCGCTCAGTTGGACCAACACTCAGAGGAGCACTGGCCCGGGGGGGTAAAATAATGATGACCCTCAGGAGCGCGACTCCCAAGGGAAAAGAAAAGGCTACGTGGCGAATGGTAAAACCAAAGTTGGGCATTGCTGGAAGAGCTTTACTTAAGGCGAACTGTCAAGGGGTTCCCATTATTACCCAACCGCGTAAGGAACGCAAAATCCGGGAACATAACACCGATATGACGGAAACTAGGGCGGCAAGAGTGGAACAAAACAACAGGCATAAGGCCGAGCCTTCCACCCTTTACCAAGTATATAGATGCATTAATTAAAATAAGATATATTGTGATATCCCAACAAGTAAACATGTTCCAGCAAGGAACAACATCTCCATGTTCCACCAAGGAACAAACTTGAATCTTCACCTACAACTAACAACGCTATAAGAGGGGCTGAGAAAAGCGGTAACATAGCCAAACAACGGTTTGCTAGGACATGGTGGGTTAGAGGTTTGACATGGCAATTTGGGAAGCTGACAAGCAAATGGTAGGCATTGTAGCATTGGCATAGCAAAAGAGCGAGCAAACTAGCATAGCAAAGATAGTAGTGATTTCGAGGGTATGATCATCTTGCCTAAAATCCCCCAAGGAAGAAGAACGAGTCCATGAAGAAGACAAACGGACGTAGACGAACGGGTCCTCACAAACGCGACGTTACCGGAACCAACCCGAAGAAGCAAACACCGGAAAGAAGCAAACAACATAGTAAACAACCACCACATAAACATGGCATGATGCACAATCAAGTATGATTCATGTCCGGTTTAATGAAGCATGGCATGGCAAAGTGCACAAGAAACCCTACAAATTAAGTGGAGCACAATCTGCAACGGGTTGCATATTGCCAAAACACCACATAACGGATTTAGTTCGATCTTGTTTATGTACCCAACAATATTAAATGTTGTCAAACATGGCAAGAGGGTGAAGCAAAGTAACCTACCTATCTAGTCAAGTTTAAATGAGGCCGGAAGCAACGAACAACAATTCCGGAAACTCCTCATGAGCATATTATAGATTTGGTACTGTTCTGCCCTAAACACAATTTTAGAGTTGTTTAACAAGCAAATAAAGCTCACCAAGTTAAACTAGGCATTTTTCTACCCCATTTACATATAAAGTTTAATAAAAACGGAGCTACGCTTACTTAGTTATGAATTAAATCATTTTAGCATGGCATAGGAGCAAATTTAATCAAACAACATTTTAAATATTTCAAACATAGATGAAAGTTGGATATTATTAATCTACACAAAATTCCAAGCAAGGTTCATATATAAATCATTTTAATCCGATGCACCATTTGTGAGTTATTAAATGCATGAACTAGGAGGACTAAACTGCAAAACTGCTGTCTCGGGATAAATAGGAAAAATCCCATGCGCTGAAAAAAACATCACGGGCCGAAACTGGAGCAGATTGGGCCAGCAGAAGAAAAAAATACTAAGGAACCGCGGGGGGGGGCAGCTCACCATGGGCTCTTGGCCCAGCTAGAGGGGAAGCAGGACGGTGGAGGAGAGAGGCAGACCGAGGCGGGAGCTGGAGCCTGGCACGGCTGGGCTTGGAGGCGCGGCCCATGGCGCGTAGGAGGCAGGCCAGGGGCGGGAGCTGCGTGCTGGGCCAGACTCAGGCACTGGGCCTGGGAGGCCAAGGCGGCCCACGCGAGCGAGGGAGGCAGCCCAGGCGAGCGAGGGCGTCGTCCTCCTCGCGCCTGGCGCACGAACAGGAACAGGGGCGACGGCGCCCTAGGTCAACGGCGGCGCAAACATCGACTCCGGCAGGCGGACACCACGGGGAGCTACGGGAATGGGCGGATCAAGAGGAGAGGGTGCCGGATCTGAGCTCGGAGGGACTCCAGACGCCGGCAGGAGAGGATCGAGGCGGCGGCGCGATCCCTGACAAAGTGCAGAGAGAGCTCGGAGAAAGAGGGGAGGGTAGGCGGCAGGACGACCTGGAGGTCGCCGGCGGCGACTGCAGCAGCGGCGAGGTCGGTCGCAGGCGGGAGGAGCGGGGAACGGCGGCCCGGCTCGGGCCTGGGGAGGGCCGGATCTGGGCTCCTCCGGGCCTCGACGAAGTGGGGCGGCGCGGGCATTGACATGGCGCACTGTGGTTGGCTCGGGCGACAGTGGAGCTGACGTGGCGCTTCCTGATTGGTCCGGGTGACGAGGCAGCGGCGGCGGACATGTCCAGCGGCGGGACGGACAAGGCCGGCGGTGCGGGGAGGAGCGGATCTAGGGTTCATCCGCGAAATGATCCGAAATTTCGGGGAGGGGTGCTTTTTTATAGGTAGAGGGAGCTAGGAGAGTCCAAATGAGGTGCGGTTTTCGGCCACGCGATCGTGATCGAACGACCGAGATGATGGAGAGGGTTTAGGTGGGTTTTGGGCCAAATTGGAGGGGTGTTGGGCTGCAACACACACTAGGCCTTTTCGGTCCCTCGGTTAACCGTTGGAGTATCAAACGAAGTCCAAATGGTACGAAACTTGACAGGCTGTCTACCGGTAGTAAACCAAGGACGCTTGGCAAGTCTTGGTCCAATCCGGAAATGTTTAACCCCCACACAAGAAAGAAAGGTAGAATTGACCACCGGAGGAGAACGGAACGCCGGATTGCAAAATGGACAACGGGGAAAATGCTCGGATGCATTAGACGAACACGTATGCAAATGAAATGTGCATGATGACATAATATGCAATGCATGACACGCAAGCAATTACAAGGCAACAACAGCGAATAACTGAACGACACCTGGCACATCGGTCTCGGGGCGTTACAACACTCCACCACTACGAGAGGATCTCGTCCCGAGATCTAGAATGGCACCGGAGGGAAAACGAAAGAGAAAGTGAAGCGGTAAAGCTAAGTTGCTCCTTTGACAAACGAGTGAAACCAAAGAACCTTGCGAGGTTGAACAGATTCGAGAAAAGAATACAATGAAGGTGAACTTGGTCGAAAACACTCTGTTAGAAAAGAGGGACAAAGAGCATTGCGAAAAACCTTGAGGTTGAAGGGCAAGATATATATAGAAAACACTGCGGTTAAGGAATGGGGTCAAGGAAGACCAAATTCGGGCAGCACTCCGGTTGAAAATAAGGTAATTGAATAAGAACTTGATAAGGTGATAGAACTTGAAAAGAGGGCACGACACTCCGGTTAAATGGACAATCATGAAAAGAACATGATCTTCGATGAAATGAGATGATGGTTGAAGAAAGCAACATCACAATGCCTCCGGAACAAAAGTAAGAATGAAATGGAATGAACGAAGGGAAACACGATTTTGAGGGAGCACACTAACAACAAATGCTAGAACGGAGTTGTTGGAAAACCAACAACGAAAAGAATAAGCTTGATATGGTCTTATGGAATACATCTCCAATTATGAGGTGCCCACCTGCCACTCACGGGAAGAAGAATTGGATTGGCATGAATAAGGAGACGAGAAGCTTATCACCGGAAGGATATATGAAGAACTTGAATCATTTATAAGCATCATAATAACAAACATCCTTAGGGAAGGCTTAAGGTGAAATATAACCCAAGATAACTCCAATGACGAGATTTGTGGATTTAAAATACCTCATCTTGATAACTTGTGATACATGAAGCACGAAGGAAAATTATCAAGAATGACATAACACCACCTCCAATGATACGGTAGAAAGAAAAGGCACTTCGGGATGCGAGATGAAGAATGCTTGAGCTCCTTAGAAAAGAATCTCAATGAACTCTTGGAGAAGGGATATAAATCCTTGATGAACCATCAAGTATAGCCTCCATGAAGAAACTCCGGTAACAAAAGAATAAAAGAAAGAGAAATTGAAAACACAAGGTGAATCCTTGCAATGATTTAGATGGATCTCGCGATGAAATAGTTGAAAAAGGTTGGAACTCCGGGAAAAGAGAAGATGAACAATTGGAAAAAAGAATTTTGATGAACCTCCGGAATAAGGAATTAAATTCACTCGATGAAACAAGAATGAGAATTACATTATGCTTATCCTTCACCAATTTAAATTGATGACAAGCAACGGATTTGGCATACCACTTATTCTAGTTGCAACGGATTGAAGAGAGATATAGCAAGAACTTGGGAAGGTCGTCAGCGATCCACCCGTAGAATTGGAACAACAAATGAAATGATATGATAAGAAAGAAGAAAAATCTTGAACGAACCACCGTAAGAATTGAGAACGAATAAATAGATATGATAGCAAGGAAGAAAAATCCAGAATAGCCACCGTGAGAATTGGAACTAAACAAAGTAAAGGTAAAGAAACACCGGGAAGAATTAGCAAATGGACGAAGACGGTTTAGAAAATTTAGATACAAGTGAATATAATAGATCATGGACCGATTAGAGATCACTTGAACGCTGCACCGGTAAGATCGGAGAATGATAACTGAAAGCTGAGAATGAATAAACATGAATTGATGGACTCCGGATAATCATACTGAGAACACTCTTGAATATATCCGGATGGGTGAAAGATTCTCACAATCGAAAGCAATTATGAGAGGAAGGCAACAAGCTAGAATCATGAATCTTGAAAAGAATGGAGCAAGATTAAAGAGAAACTCTTCTTCATTCTTCAAAATCTCCGAGAATGACGACGAGAAACATCACCAGGAATTATTTAGACACTCCGGAATGAAGAATGGAAAGGTTGAGCCAACGATGAAAAGATTTTTACAGATCTTGGAGAAGACATTTGACTGATGAAAAATTCATTCTTACGTCAAACTTGGAAAAAGAATTTGAGGATATCTCTGGGAAAATAGAAGAGTCAGGTAAGATCCTGGGAAAAACCTGTGGGTTAGGGCCCACTCAACAGAAAACACCATTGAAATGATTTAAAAGAGAGGTTGCACCAGTTGAATTAAATGACTTGAATGAGATAACAACCTTGAGATATCTTCAGCACTCCGAAACAAATGAATAGCGAGGAGTGGATGATTAAGAATTGCACCGGTATGAGAAAGCATTGACATGAGAAAAGGGTATGATCAACAAAGCTTGACTTGAAACCACCGGAGAAGAAAAGGAATGAGGAATGACGAACTAGTAGAACATCTTCTTGAGAACCACCGGGTAAGAATATTGACGGAAAAGAATGGAGAGACTTCTCATGAATAAAATGGATACTTGATTCAGAAATCTGAGTTCTTGAAGGAAAAGGGTGGGTGGGCGGGAAAAACAAAGGCAACTTGCAGATGGGTGAAACAAACACCGTTGAGAAGAAGTGATAATTGATCTTCCGGAAGTTGAAATGGTCAGATCCACTAGAAGAGAAACACACCGGTTGAAAGGATTGACAACACAATCTTGATGATCAAGAAGGATTGGTATCCACATCAGAGTATGAGAACACCATTTGGGGAAAGGTATGGAATCAACATTTGACATTGAAGCAACTCGAATACCACAACTCAAAACAAAAACATAGGGTTGGCTTGCAGAATACACCGGAACGAACATATGATTGAGATTTCGTCCGAAGTTTTCGTGGTGGGGCCTACACGGGCTCGATCGTACAGCACCATCATGTACAAGGTAGTGCACATGACATACGAAGCGTCCCCGAGTCGGCATAGCCAAGGACTCTTTAAGACACAACGAGACCACTGTAAAATCGACCGTGAATAGGCGGACCACTAGACGTCGAACCCCAATTTCATATCATACATCTGTCGGAAAGATATCCTAAGAGCTACTTGAATTCCCACCTATGAAACTCCCGAAATTTTCCGATTATGCAATCAGGTGTTGGGGATACAGGGGAAGCATAATATCTCACCCAAAACTAGCAAATCCTACATCCAGCTGTATCCATCCTTCAACACATAACCAAGAAACCTTCGGAAATCATCTACCTCAACCTTCGAAAAGCATCCGTTATACAAGTTATGGCAATACTCCCGAACTCCCGCCCCAGTACTGGGTGGCGTCGAGGTTATCTCACCAACGAACTGCATAAAAGAGATTTTCGATGTCGGCGTACTAAACTCAGGTATTCCAGAACTGCAACGATAAAATTATGACGACAACACCTCAGAGCTCAACTCCCCGGGACACTTCCACTAAACCCCTGACAGGAGGCACCAAGACAATGTTCTCATCATAAAACCATCGGAACGATTCCAAGATACCCGCGTGATCCTAAAAAATTTTAGTGAAATTTGAGAAGAGAAGAGTCAAAACTCTACGTCAGGATGCCTTACCAGAGCGATGAGGAGACTGGGAAGTAAAAAGAATTCCTAAACTCTCCGATATATAATTCCTAAATGACTCAAAACATTTTTCTAGACACAACTCGGCCGCTAAAAACGATCAAGCAATGGGGCTCCTAAGGTCGGGGAAGGCTCTGATACCAACTTGAAACGCCCTCGATGCGGCTATATCTCCCACGTGTCGAAGCACGACTTAGAGGCATAACCGCATTGAAAGCAATGTCGCAAGTGAGGTAATCTTCACACAACCCATGTAATACATAAGGGAAAGAGATACATAGTTGGCTTACAATCGCCACTTCACGCAATTACATGAATAAAGCATTACATCAACCAAATACAATCAAGGTCCGACTACGGAACCAAAATAAAAGAAGAACCCCAAATGCGACAAAGGTCCCCGATCGACCCCAACTGGGCTCCACTACTGATCAACTAGAACGAAACAACACAAAGACAAGATCTTCATCGAGCTCCTCCTGAGCTTGGTTGCGTCATCTGCACGGACTCATCGGCACCTGCAAGCTGGTTTTGGAAGTATCTGTGAGCCACGGGGACTCAGCAATCTCGCACCCTCGCGATCAAGACTATTTAAGCTTATGGGTAAGGTAAAGGTATGAGGTGGAGCTGCAGCAAGCGACTAGCATATATGGTGGCTAACATACGCAAATGAGAGCGAGAAGAGAAGGCAAAGCACGGTCGATAAAAGTATGATCAAGAAGTGATCCTGAACTACCTACGTCAAGCATAACCCAACAACCGTGTTCACTTCCCAGACTCCGCCGGAAAGAGACCATCACGGTTACACACGCGGTTGATTCATTTTAATTAAGGTAAACTTCAGGTTTTCTACAACCGGACATTAACAAATTCCCATCTGCCCATAACCGCGGGCACAGGCTTTCGAAAGTTCAAATCCCTGCAGGGGTGTCCCAACTTAGCCCATCACAAGCTCTCACGGTCAACGAAGGAATATACCTCCACCCGAGACGTTCCGATCAGACTCGGTATCCTGGTACAACAAGACATTTCGACAGGGTAAAACTAAACCAGCAACACCACCCAGATGTGCCGACAAATCCCAATAGGAGCTGCACATATCTCGTTCTCAGGGCACACCGGATGAGCAAGACGTCGGGTAAGCCAGCCCAGAGTTGCCCCTGGTAGCCTCGGACATCGCTCAGTTGGACCAACACTCAGAGGAGCACTGGCCCGGGGGGGTTAAAATAAAGATGACCCTTGGGCTGGCCGACTCCAAGGGAAAGAAAAGGCTAGGTGGCAAATGGTAAAACCAATGTTGGGCATTGCTGGAAGAGCTTTTACTTAAGGCGAACTGTCAAGGGGTTCCCATTATAGCCCAACCGCGTAAGGAACGCAAAATCCGGGAACATAACACCGATATGACGGAAACTAGGGCGGCAAGAGTGGAACAAAACACCAGGCATAAGGCCGAGCCTTCCACCCTTTACCAAGTATATAGATGCATTAATTAAATAAGATATATTGTGATATCCCAACAAGTAAATATCCATGTTCCAACAAGGAACGGCCTCCAATCTTCACCTGCAACTAACAACGCTATAAGAGGGGCTGAGCAAAGCGGTAACATAGCCAATCAACGGTTTGCTAGGACAAGGTGGGTTAGAGGTTTGGTTCAACAATATGGGAGGCATGATAAGCAAGTGGTAGGTATCGCAGCATTGGCATAGCAAAAGAGCGAGCAAACTAGCATAGCAAAGATAGTAGTGATTTCGAGGGTATGATCATCTTGCCTGAAATCCCGCAAGGAAGAAGAACGAGTCCATGAAGAAGACAAACGGACGTAGACGAACGGGTCCTCACAAACGCGACGTTACCGGAACCAACCCGAAGAAGCAAACACCGGAAAGAAGCAAACAACATAGTAAACAACCACCACATAAACATGGCATGATGCACAATCAAGTATGATGCATGTCCGGTTTAATGAAGCATGGCATGGCAAAGTGCACAAGCAACCCTACAAATTAAGTGGAGCTCAATATGCAACGGGTTGCATATTGCCAAAACACCACATAACGTATTTAGTTCGATCTTGTTTATGTACCCAACAATATTAAATGTTGTTAAACATGGCAAGAGGGTGAAGCAAAGTAAACCTACCTATCTAGTCAAGTTTAAATGAGGCCGGAAGCAACGAACAACAATTCCGGAAACTCCTCATGAGCATAAATTAGGTTTGGTACTGTTCTGCCCTAAACATTATTTTAAAGTTTTAAACATGCAAGATGAGTGCAACATGTTAAACTAGCACATTTTTCTTACCCATTTACATATATAATTTGTTAAATTCGGAGTTACGGTGAATTTAGTTATGAATTAAATCATTTTAACATGGTATAGGAAGCAAATTTAATCAAACACATTTTTAACATTTAAACATGGGTGAAAGTTGGATATTAGTTAACCTACACAAAAATTCTGAGCAAGTTTTCATATATAAACATTTTAATCCGATGCACGGTTAGTGAGTTATTAAATGCATGAACTAGGGGGACTATTCTGCAAAACTGACAATCTCCTGGAAAAATAGGAAATGCCAAGCACTGAAAAAAACATGGCATGGGCCGAAACAAGCTGGCCCAACAGGAGGAAAAAAACAGAGGCGGGGCGCTGGGTGCGGCTCACCCATGGGCTTCGGCCCAGCTGGAAGGGGAAGCAGGCCGGTGGAGGAGAGAGGCAGGCCGAGGCGGGAGCTGGAGCCTGGCACGGCTGGGCTTGGAGGCGCGCCCATGGCGCGTAGGAGGCAGGCCAGGGGCAGGAGCTGCGTGCTGGGCCGGACTCGGGCGCTGGGCCTGGGAGGCCAAGGCGGCCCACGCGAGCGAGGGAGGCAGCCAGGCGAGCGAGGGCGTCGTCCTCCTCGCGCCTGGCGCACGAACAGGAACAGGGGCGACGGCGCCCTAGGTCAACGGCGGCGCAAACATCGACTCCGGCAGGCGGACACCACGGGGAGCTACGGGAATGGGCGGATCAAGAGGAGAGGGTGCCGGATCTGAGCTCGGAGGGACTCCAGACGCCGGCAGGAGAGGATCGAGGCGGCGGCGCGATCCCTGACAAAGTGCAGAGAGAGAGAGAGGTTAGGGAGCAGAGAGACTCGGAGAAAGAGGGGAGGGTAGGCGGCAGGACGACCTGGAGGTCGCCGGCGCGACTGCAGCAGCGGCGAGGTCGGTCGCAGGCGGGAGGAGCGGGGAACGGCGGCCCGGCTCGGGCCCGGGGAGGGCCGGATCTGGGCTCCTCGGGCCCCGACGAAGTGGGGCGGCGCGGGCTTGACATGGCACTGTGGTTGGCTCGGGCGACAGTGGAGCTGACGTGGCGCTCCCTGATTGGTCCGGGTGACGAGGCAGCGGCGGCGGACACGTCCAGCGGCGGGACGGACAAGTCCGGCGGTGAGGAGGAGCGGATCTAGGGTTCATCCGCGAAATGATCCGAAATTTCGGGGAGGGGTGCTTTTTTATAGGTAGAGGGAGCTAGGAGAGTCCAAATGAGGTGCGGTTTTCGGCCACGCGATCGTGATCGAACGACCGAGATGATGGAGAGGGTTTAGGTGGGTTTTGGGCCAAATTGGAGGGGTGTTGGGCTGCAACACACACGAGGCCTTTTCGGTCCCTCGGTTAACCGTTGGAGTATCAAACGAAGTCCAAATGGTACGAAACTTGACAGGCGGTCTACCGGTAGTAAACCAAGGCCGCTTGGCAAGTCTCGGTCCAATCCGGAAATGTTTAACCCCCACACAAGAAAGAAAGGTAGAATTGACCACCGTAGGAGAACGGAACGCCGGATTGCAAAACGGACAACGGGGAAAATGCTCGGATGCATGAGATGAACACGTATGCAAATGAAATGCGCATGATGACATGATATGCAATGCATGACACGCAAGCAATGACAAGGCAACAACAGCGAATAACTGAACGACACCTGGCACATCGGTCTCGGGGCGTTACAACACTCCACACTACAAGAGGATCTCGTCCCGAGATCTAGAATGGCGCCGGAGGGAAAACGAAAGAGAAAGAGAAGCGGTAAAACTAAGTTGCTCCTTTGACAAACGAGTGAAACCAAAGAACCTTGCGAGGTTGAACAGATTCGAGAAAAGAATACAATGAAGGTGAACTAGGTCGAAAACACTCCGTTAAAAAAGAGGGAAAAAGAGCATTGCGAAAAAACCTTGAGGTTGAAGAGCAAGATATATATAGAAAACACTGCGGTTAAGGAATGGGGTCAAGGAAGACCAAATTCGGGCAGCACTCCGGTTGAAAATAAGGTAATTGAATAAGAACTTGATAAGGTGATAGAACTTGAAAAGAGGGCACGACACTCCGGTTAAATGGACAATCATGAAAAGAACATGATCTTTGATGAAACGAGATGATGGTTGAAGAAAGCAACATCACAATGCCTCCGGAACAAAAGTAAGAATGAAATGGAATGAACAAGGGAAACACGATTTTGAGGGAGCACACTAACAACAAATGCTAGAACGGAGTTGTTGGAAAACCAACAACGAAAAGAATAAGCTTGATATGGTCTTATGGAATACATCTCCAATTATGAGGTGCCACCTGCCACTCACGGGAAGAAGAATTGGATTGGCATGAATAAGGAGACGAGAAGCTTATCACCGGAAGGATATATGAAGAACTTGATCATTTATAAGCATCATAATAACAACCATCCTTAGGGAAGGCTTAAGGTGAAATATAACCCAAGATAACTCCAATGACGAGATTTGTGGATTTAAAATACCTCATCTTGATAACTTGTGAAACACGAAGCACGAAGGAAAATTATCAAGAATGACATAACACCACCTCCAATGATACGGTAGAAAGAAAAAGCACTTCGGGATGCGAGATGAAGAATGCTTGAGCTCCTTAGAAAAGAATCTCAATGAACTCTTGGAGAAGGGATATAAATCCTTGATGAACCATCAAGTATAGCCTCCATGAAGAAACTCCGGTAACAAAAGAATAAAAGAAAGAGAAATTGAAAACACAAGGTGAATCCTTGCAATGATTTAGATGGATCTCGCGATGAAATAGTTGAAAAAGGTTGGAACTCCGGGAAAAGAGAAGATGAACAATTGGAAACAAGAATTTTGATGAACCTCCGGAATAAGGAATTAAATTCACTCGATGAAACAAGAATGAGAATTACATTATGCTTATCCTTCACCAATTTAAATTGATGACAAGCAACGGATTTGGCATACCACTTATTCCAGTTGCAAGGATTGAAGAGAGATATAGCAAGAACTTGGGAAGGTCGTCAGCGATCCACCGGTGAATTGGAACAACAAATGAATTGATATGATAAGAAAGAAGAAAAATCTTGAACGAACCACCGTAAGAATTGAGAACGAATAAATAGATATGATAGCAAGGAAGAAAAATCCTGAATAGCCACCGTGAGAATTGGAACTGAACAAAGTAAAGGTAAAGAAACACCGGGAAGAATTAGCAAATGGACGAAGACGGTTTAGAAAATTTAGATACAAGTGAATATAATAGATCATGGACCGATTAGAGATCACTTGAACGCTGCACCGGTAAGATCGGAGAATGATAACTGAAAGCTGAGAATGAAAAAACATGAATTGATGGACTCCGGATAATCATACTGAGACTCTTGAATATCTCCGGATGGGTGAAAGATTCTCACAATCGAAAGCAATTATGAGAGGAAGGCAACAAGCTAGAATCACGAATCTTGAAAAGAATGGAGCAAGATTAAAGAGAAACTCTTCTTCATTCTTCAAAATCTCCGAGAATGACGACGAGAAACATCACCAAGAATTATTTAGACACTCCGGAATGAAGAATGGAAAGGTTGAGCCAACGATGAAAAGATTTTTACAGATCTTGGAGAAGACATTTGACTGATGAAAAATTCATTCTTATGTCAAACTTGGAAAAAGAATTTGAGGATATCTCTGGGAAAATAGAAGAGTCAGGTAAGATCCTGGGAAAAAACCTGTGGGTTAGGGCCCACTCAACAGAAAACACCTTGAAATGATTTAAAAGAGAGGTTGCACCAGTTGAATTAAACAACTTGAATGAGATAACAACCTTGAGATATCTTCAGCACTCCGAAACAAATGAATAGCGAGGAGTGGATGATTAAGAATTGCACCGGTATGAGAAAGCATTGACATGAGAAAAGGGTATGATCAACAAAGCTTGACTTGAAACCACCGGAGAAGAAAAGGAATGAGGAATGATGAACTAGTAGAACATCTTCTTGAGAACCACTGGGTAAGAATATTGACGGAAAAGAATGGAGAGACTTCTCATGAATAAAATGGATACTTGATTCAGAAATCTGAGTTCTTGAAGGAAAAGGGTGGGTGGGCGGGAAAAACAAAGGCAACTTGGAGACGGGTGAAACAAATACCGTTGAGAAGAAGTGATAATTGATCTTGCGGAAGTTGAAATGGTCGGATCCACTAGAAGAGAAACACACCGGTTGAAAGGATTGACAACACAATCTTGATGATCAAGAAGGATCTGTATCCACATCGGAGTATGAGAACACCATTTCGGGAAAGGTATGGAATCAACATTTGACATTGAAGCAACTCGAATACCACAACTCAAAACAAAAACAAAGGGTTGGCTTGCAGAATAAGCCGGAACAAACATATGCTTGAGATTTCATCCGAAGTTTTTGTGGTGGGGCCTACACGGGCTCGATCGTACAGCACCATCATGTACAAGGCAGTGCACATGACATACGAAGCGTCCCCGAGTCGGCATAGCCAAGGACTCTTTAAGACACAACGAGACCACTGTAAAACCGACCGTGAATAGGCGGACCACTAGACGTCGAACCCCAATTTCATATCATACATCTGTCGGAAAGATATCCTAAGAGCTACTTGAATTCCCACCTATGAAACTCCCGAAATTTTCCGGTTATGCAATCAGGTGTTGGGGATACAGGGGAAGCATAATATCTCACCCAAAACTAGCAAATCCTACATCCAGCTATATCCATCCTTCAACACATAACCAAGAAACCTTCGGAAATCATCTACCTCAACCTTCGAAAAGCATCCGTTATACAAGTTATGGCAATACTCCCGAACTCCCGCCCCAGTACTGGGTGGCGTCGAGGTTATCTCACCAACGAACTGCATAAAAGAGATTTTAGATGTCGGCGTACTAAACTCAGGTATTCCAGAACTGCAACGATAAAATTATGACGACAACACATCAGAGCTCAACTCCCCGGGACACTTCCACAAAACCCCTGACAGGAGGCACCAAGACAATGTTCTCATCATAAAACCATCGAACGATTCCAAGATACCCGCGTGATCCTAAAAAAAATTTAGTGAAATTTGAGAAGAGAAGAGTCAAAACTCTACGTCAGGATGCCTTACCAAAGCGATGAAGGGACTGGGAAGTAAAAAGAATTCCTAAACTCTCCGATATATAATTCCTAAATGACTCAAAACATTTTTCTAGACACAACTCGGCCGCTAAAAACGATCAAGCAATGGGGCTCCTAAGGTCGGGGAAGGCTCTGATTACCAACTTGTAACGCCCTCGATGCGGCTATATCTCCCACGTGTCGAAGCACGACTTAGAGGCATAACCGCATTGAAAGCAATGTCGCAAGTGAGGTAATCTTCACACAACCCATGTAATACAATAGGGGAAAGAGATACATAGTTGGCTTACAATCGCCACTTCACACAATTACATGAATAAAGCATTACATCAAACAAATACAATCAAGGTCCGACTACAGAACCAAATAAAAGAAGAACCCCAAATGCGACAAAGGTCCCCGATCGACCCCAACTGGGCTCCACTACTGATCAACTAGAACGAAACAACATAAAGAACACAATCTTCATCGAGCTCCTCCTGAGCTTGGTTGCGTCATCTGCACGGACTCATCGGCACCTGCAAGCTTGTTTTGGAAGTATCTGTGAGCCACGGGGACTCAGCAATCTCGCACCCTCGCGATCAAGACTATTTAAGATTATGGGTAAGGTAAAAGGTATGAGGTGGAGCTGCAGCAAGCGACTAGCATATATGGTGGCTAACATACGCAAATGAGAGCGAGAAGAGAAGGCAAAGCACGGTCGACAAAAGTATGATCAAGAAGTGATCCTGAACTACCTACGTCAAGCATAACCCCAACAACCGTGTTCACTTCCCGGACTCCGCCGGAAAGAGACCATCACGGTAACACACGCGGTTGATTCATTTTAATTAAGGTAAACTTCAGGTTTTCTACAACCGGACATTAACAAATTCCCATCTGCCCATAACCACGGGCACGGCTTTTGAAAGTTCAAATCCCTGCAAGGGTGTCCCAACTTAGCCCAACACAAGCTCTCACAGTCAACGAAGGAATAGACCTCCACCCGAGACGTTCCGATCAGACTCGGTATCCCGGTACAACAAGACATTTCGACAGGGTAAAACTAAACCAGCAACACCACCCAGATGTGCCGACAAATCCCGATAGGAGCTGCACATATCTCGTTCTTAGGGCACACCGGATGAGCAAGACGTCGGGTAAGCCAGCCCAGAGTTGCCCCTGGTAGCCTCGGACATCGCTCAGTTGGACCAACACTCAGAGGAGCACTGGCCCGGGGGTAAAATAATGATGACCCTCAGGAGCGCGACTCCCAAGGGAAAAGAAAAGGCTAGGTGGCGAATGGTAAAACCAAAGTTGGGCATTGCTGGAAGAGCTTTACTTAAGGCGAACTGTCAAGGGGTTCCCATTATTACCCAACCGCGTAAGGAACACAAAACCCGGGAACATAACACCGATATGACGGAAACTAGGGCGGCAAGAGTGGAACAAAACACCAGGCATAAGGCCGAGCCTTCCACCCTTTACCAAGTATATAGATGCATTAATTAAAATAAGATATATTGTGATATCCCAACAAGTAAACATGTTCCAACAAGGAACAACATCTCCATGTTCCACCAAGGAACAAACTTCAATCTTCACATGCAACTAACAACGCTATAAGAGGGGCTGAGCAAAGCGGTAACATAGCCAAACAACGGTTTGCTAGGACATGGTGGGTTAGAGGTTTGACATGGCAATTTGGGAAGCTGACAAGCAAATGGTAGGCATCGTAGCATTGGCATAGCAAAAGAGCGAGCAAACTAGCATAGCAAAGATAGTAGTGATTTCGAGGGTATGATCATCTTGCCTGAAATCCCGCAAGGAAGAAGAACGAGTCCATGAAGAAGACAAACGGACGTAGACGAACGGGTCCTCACAAACGCGACGTTATCGGAACCAACCCGAAGAAGCAAACACCGGAAAGAAGCAAACAACATAGTAAACAACCACCACATAAACATGGCATGATGCACAATCAAGTATGATGCATGTCCGGTTTAATGAAGCATGGCATAGCAAAGTGCACAAGCAACCCTACAAATTAAGTGGAGCACAATATGCAACGGGTTGCATATTGCCAAAACACCACATAACGGATTTAGTTCGATCTTGTTTATGTACCCAACAATATTAAATGTTGTCAAACATGGCAAGAGGGTGAAGCAAAGTAACCTACCTATCTAGTCAAGTTTAAATGAGGCCGGAAGCAACGAACAACAATTCCGGAAACTCCTCATGAGCATATTATAGATTTGGTACTGTTCTGCCCTAAACACAATTTTAGAGTTGTTTAACAAGCAAATAAAGGTCACCAAGTTAAACCTAGGCATTTTTTCTACCCATTTACATATAAAGTTTAATAAAAATGGAGCTACGGTTATTTAGTTATGAATTAAATCATTTTAGCATGGCATAGGAGCAAATTTAATCAAACAACATTTTAAATATTTCAAACATAGATGAAAGCTGGGTATCGTTAATCTACACAAAATTCCGAGCAAGTTTCATATATAAATCATTTTAATCCGATGCACCATTTGTGAGTTATTAAATGCATGAACTAGGAGGACTAAACTGCAAAACTGCTGTCTCAGGATAAATAGGAAAAATCCCATCCGCTGAAAAAAACATCACGGGCCGAAACTGGAGCAGATTGGGCCAGCAGAATTTAAAAATACTAAGGAACCGCGGGGGGGGCAGCTCACCATGGGCTCTTGGCCCAGCTGGAGGGGAAGCAGGCCGGTGGAGGAGAGAGGTAGGCCGAGGCGGGAGCTGGAGCCTGGCACGGCTGGGCTTGGAGGCGCGGCCCATGGCGCGTAGGAGGCAGGCCAGGGGCGGGAGCTGCGCGCTGGGCCGGACTCGGGCGCTGGGCCTGGGAGGCCGAGGCGGCCCACGCGAGCGAGGGAGGCAGCCCAGGCGAGCGAGGGCGTCGTCCTCCTCGCGCCTGGCGCACGAACAGGAATAGGGGCGGCGGCGCCCTAGGTCAACGGCGGCGCAAACGTCGACTCCGGCAGGCGGACACCACGGGGAGCTACGGGAATGGGCGGATCAAGAGGAGAGTGTGCCGGATCTGAGCTCGGAGGGACTCCAGACGCCGGCAAGAGAGGATCGAGGCGGCGGCGCGATCCCTGACAAAGTGCAGAGAGAGAGAGAGGTTAGGGAGCAGAGAGAGCTCGGAGAAAGAGGGGAGGGTAGGCGGCAGGACGACCTGGAGGTCGCCGGCCGCGACTGCAGCAGCGGCGAGGTCGGTCGCAGGCGGGAGGAGCGGGGAACGGCGGCCCGGCTCGGGCCCGGGGAGGGCCGGATCTGGGCTCCTCTGGGCCCCGACGAAGTGGGGCGGCGCGGGCGCTGACATGGCACACTGTGGTTGGCTCGGGCGATAGTGGAGCTGACGTGGCGCTCCCTGATTGGTCCGGGTGACGAGGCAGCGGCGGCGGACACGTCCAGCGGCGGGACGGACAAGTCCGGCGGTGGAGAGAGGAGCGGATCTAGGGTTCATCCGCGAAATGATCCGAAATTTCGGGGAGGGGTGCTTTTTTATAGGTAGAGGGAGCTAGGAGAGTCCAAATGAGGTGCGGTTTTCGGCCACGCGATCGTGATCGAACGACCGAGATGATGGAGAGGGTTTAGATGGGTTTTGGGCCAAATTGGAGGGGTGTTGGGCTGCAACACACACGAGGCCTTTTCGGTCCCTCGGTTAACCGTTGGAGTATCAAACGAAGTCCAAATGGTACGAAACTTGACAGGCGGTCTACCGGTAGTAAACCAAGGCCGCTTGGCAAGTCTCGGTCCAATCCGGAAATGTTTAACCCCCACACAAGAAAGAAAGGTAGAATTGACCACCGTAGGAGAACGGAAATGTAACCCCCCTACACAATCTAGCTTGCACTTAGTAAATTATATTTATTACTTAATACGTGCATTGCACGTACATGATTACTAGTAAACAAAAGAAAACCAAAGTAAAAAAAGTAAGAATATAAAGAAATTGAAGAAACCATAGTGGGCGCAACCACCATCGAGCGTCTCGGTTGAAAGTAGATCGAACAAAAAATATTGATAAAACTAGGATGGCTCCATGGCTACACATGGGAAAAACTTTCACACGGCGGCAACATATATCTCCCTATAAGCGAGATATAGTTCCAGTGCTAAAATTATGGAGACGAGTCTACTCTCTCGGGAAAACTCTATTTACCACTCATTATGGTAAATGGTCAGGGCCACAGGGAGATTGAGCGAGCGTTCTGGCTGGGTCGACCGGCTAAGCATTTCAGCGATCCTGGTTTATGACATTCCCAAACGAGTTTTTTGGATTTTGGGAACATTCTAGAAGGTTTTCGAAACATTTTTTCTTTCTAATATGTTCTTTTTCTTTTTTTTTATTTCTTTCCTTTTTCCTGATACTTTTTTCTTTGTTTCTTTTCTCCGTTTCTTTCCCTTTTAAAATTTGTTTTGTTTTCTTTTTTTCATTTTCAAGATTATTTTTCTTTTTTCAACAAATGTTCAACAATTTCAAATTGTTCCATTTTTCAAGATTAGTTAAGTTTTTCAAAATTGTTCCTCTATGCGAATTTTTTGTTCAAAAATGCAATATAGTTTAACTTCAAAAATATTTGCATCTTTAAGACAAATGTTCAAAAAATCAAAAAATAATCATGTTGAAATTCTAAAAAAAATCACAAATTCAAAAAATATTCCCATTTTCAACATTCGTTCATAAAATAAAATAAACTGATTTTCAAAATTTATTTGCCAATTCAAACAATATTCAGCAAAATTTATAAAGTGTTCATATTAGAAAAAAAAATCTGAACATGCTTTCGAAAATTCCAAACGTTTTGACAAACACGCATGAGTTTTAAAAAATTGTGAACAATAGTCTAACTTATTATACAATTTTGAAAACAGGGAAAAAATTTGAAGTTGTGAACAAAACTTGAAAAACAGGAACAGTTTTAAAATTCCTACCAATTTTGATAAATATGAACAAGTTTCTAAAATATGTAAATAATTTCTCAAATTGTGAACAAAATTTAAAACCAGGATTATTTTTCAATTTGTGAAGAAATCAAGAAAAACAGGTATATATTTTAAAATAACAAACAATTTTTGTCAACGCTTGGAGTAACGGTGCTTGGATCGGTCGGATCGGGAAGAAGATGTACGACTACTTCCTCTACGTTGTGTCAACGCTTCCGTTGCGATCTACAAGGGTACGTAGATATACTCCCCCCCCCCCCTCGTTGTTATGCATCACCATGATCTTGCGTGTGCGTAGGAAATTTTTTGAAATTACCACGTTCCCCAACAGTGGCATCCAAGCCTAGGTTTTATGGTTTGATGTTATATGCACGAGTAGAACACAAGTGAGTTGTGGGCGATATAAGTCATACTGCCTACCAGCATGTCATACTTTGGTTCGGCGGTATTGTTGGACGAGACGACCCGGACCGACATTACGCGTACGCTTACGCGAGACCGGTTCTCCCGACGTGCTTTGCACAAAGGTGGCTTGCAGGCGACTGTCTCTCCAACTTTAGTTGAACCAAGTGTGGCTACGCCCGGTCCTTGCGAAGGTTAAAACGGAGTCAAATTGACAAACTATCGTTGTGGTTTTGATGCGTAGGTGAGATTGATTCTTGCTTAAGCCCGTAGCAGCCACGTAAAACTTGCAACAACAAAGTAGAGGACGTCTAACTTGTTTTTGCAGGGCATGTTGTGATGTGATATGGTCAAGACATGATGTTAAATTTTATTGTATGAGATGATCATGTTTTGTAATCAAGTTATCGGCAACTGGCAGGAGCCATATGGTTGTCGCTTTATTGTATGCAATGCAATCGCGATGTAATGCTTTAGTTTATCACTAAGCGGTAGCGATAGTCGTGGAAGCATAAGATTGGCGAGACGACAATGATGCTATGATGGAGATCAAGGTGTCGCGCCGGTGACGATGGTGATCATGACGGTGCTTCGGAGATGGAGATCACAGGCACAAGATGATGATGGCCATATCATATCACTTATATTGATTGCATGTGATGTTTATCTTTTATGCATCTTATCTTGCTTTGATTGACGGTAGCATTATAAGATGATCTCTCACTAATTATCAAGAAGTGTTCTCCCTGAGTATGCACCATTGCGAAAGTTCTTCGTGCTGAGACACCACGTGATGATCGAGTGTGATAGGCTCTACGTTCAAATACAACGGGTGCAAAACAGTTGCACACGCGGAATACTCAGGTTATACTTGACGAGCCAAGCATATACAGATATGGCCTCGGAACACGGAGACCGAAAGGTCGAGCGTGAATCATATAGTAGATATGATCAACATAGTGATGTTCACCAATGAAACTACTCCATCTCACGTGATGATCGGACATGGTTTAGTTGATTTGGATCACGTGATCACTTAGAGGATTAGAGGGATGTCTATCTAAGTGGGAGTTCTTAAGTAATATGATTAAATTGAACTTAAATTTATCATGAACTTAGTCCTGGTAGTATTTTGCAAATCATGTTGTAGATCAATAGCTCGCGTTGTTGCTTCCCTGTGTTTATTTTGATATGTTCCTAGAGAAAATTGTGTTGAAAGATGTTAGTAGCAATGATGCGGATTGGATCCGTGATCTGAGGTTTATCCTCATTGCTGCACAAAAAAATTATGTCCTTGATGCACCGCTAGGTGACAGGCCTATTGCAGGAGCAGATGCAGACGTTATGAACGTTTGGCTAGCTCAATATGATGACTACTTGATAGTTTAGTGCACCATGCTTAATGGCTTAGAATCGGGACTTCAAAGACATTTTGAACGTCATGGACCATATGAGATGTTCCAGGAGTTGAAGTTAATATTTCAAGCAAATACCCGAGTTGAGAGATATGAAGTCTCCAACAAGTTCTATAGCTAAAAGATGGAGGAGAATCGCTCAACTAGTGAGCATGTGCTCAGATTGTCTGGGTACTACAATCGCTTGAATCAAGTGGGAGTTAATCTTCTAGATAAGATAGTGATTGACAGAATTCTCTAGTCACCATCACCAAGTTAGTAGAACTTCGTGATGAACTATAATATGCAAGGGATAACGGAAACAACTCCCAAGCTCTTTGTGATGCTGAAATCAACGAAGGTAGAAATCAAGAAAAACATCAAGTGTTGATGGTTGACAAGACCACTAGTTTCAAGAAAAGGGCAAAGGGAAGAAGGGGAACTTCAAGAAGAACGGCAAGAAAGTTGCTGCTCAAGTGAAGAAGCTCAAGTCTGATCCTAAGCCTGAGACTAAGTGCTTCTACTGCCAAGAGACTGGTCACTAGAAGCGGAACTACCTCAAGTGATTGGCGGATAAGAAGGATGGCAAAGTGAACATAAGTATATTTGATATACATCTTATTGATGTGTACTTTACTAGTGTTTATAGCAACCCCTCAGTATTTGATACTAGTTCAGTTGCTAAGATTAGTAACTCGAAACAGGAGTTGCAGAATAAACAGAGACTAGTTAAGGGTGAAGTGACGATGTGTGTTGGAAGTGGTTCCAAGATTGATATGATCATCATCACAAACTCCCTATAATTTCGGGATTAGTGTTGAACCTAAATAAGTGTTATTTGGTGTTTGCGTTCAGCATGAATATGATTTGATCATGTTTATTGTAATACGGTTATTCATTTAAGTAAGAGAATAAATTGTTGTTCTGTTTACATGAATAAAACCTTATATGGTTACACACCCAATGAAAATAGTTCGTTGGATCTCGATCGTAGTGATACACATAATCATAATATTGAAACCAAAAGATGCAAAGTTAATAATGATAGTGCAACTTATTTGTGGCACTGCCATTTAGGTCATATTGGTGTAAAGCGCATGAAAAAACTCCATGCTGATGGGCTTTTGGAATCACTTGATTATGAATCAGTTGATGCTTGCGAACCATGCCTCATGGGCAAGATGACTAAGACTCCGTTCTTCGGAACAATGGAGCGAGCAATAGATTTGTTGGAAATCATACATACTGATGTATGTGGTCCGATGAATATTGAGGCTCGCGACAGGTATCATTATTTTCTGATCTTCACAGATGATTTGAGCAGATATGAGTATATCTACTTGATGAAACATAAGTCTGAAACATTTGAAAAGTTCAAAGAATTTCAGAGTGAAGTGAAAAATCATCGTAACAAGAAAATAAAGTTTCTACGATCTGATCGTAGAGAAGAGTATTTGAGTTACGAGTTTGGCCTTCAGTTAAAAACAATGTGAAATAGTTTCACTACTCACGCCACCTGGAACACCACAATGTAATGGTGTGTCCGAACGTCATAACCGTACTTTATTAGATATGGTGCGATCTATGATGTCTCTTACCGATCTACCACTATCGTATTGGGGTTATGCATTAGAGACAGTTGCATTCACGTTAAATAGGGCACCATCTAAATCCGTTGAGACGACACCGTATGAACTATGGTTTGGCAAGAAACCTAAGCTGTCGTTTCTTAAAGTTTGAGGTTGCAATGCTTATGTGAAAAAGTTTCAACCTGATAAGCTCAAACCCAAATCGGAGAAATGTGTCTTCATAGGATATCCAAAGGAAACTATTGGATACACCTTCTATCACAGATCCGAAGGCAAGACTTTTCTTGCTAAATTCGGAAACTTTCTAGAGAAGGAGTTTCTCTTGAAAGAAGTGAGTGGGAGGAAAGTAGAAAACTTGATAAGGTAATTGTACCTTCTCCCTTATTGGAAAGTAGTTCATCACAAAAATCTGTTCTTATGACTACTACACCAATTAGTGAGGAAGCTAATGATGATGATCATGTAACTTCAGATCAAGTCACTACCGAATCTCGTAGGTAAACCAGAGTAAGATTCGCACCAGAGTGGTACGGTAATCCTGTTCTGGAAGTCATGTTACTAGACCATGACGAACTTGCAAACTATGAGGAAACGATGATGAGCCCAGATTCCGTGAAATGGTTTGAGGCCATGAAATCTGAGATATGATCCATGTATGAGAACAAAGTATGGACTTTGATGGATTTGCCCGATGATCGGCAAGCCATAGAAAATAAATGGATCTTCAAGAAGAAGACGGACGCTGATAGTAGTGTTACTATCTATAAAGCTAGAATTGTCGCAGAAGGTTTTCGACAAGTTCAAGGTGTTGACTACGATGAGAGTTTCTCACTCGTATCTATGCTTGAGTCTGTCCGAATCATGTTAGTAATTGCCGCATTTTATGAAATCTGGCAAATGGATAAACAAAACTGCATTCCTTAATGGATTTATTAAAGAAGAGTTGTATATGATGCAACCAGAAGGTTTTGTCAATCCGAAAGGTGCTAACAAAATGTGCAAACTCCAGTGATCCATCTGTGGACTGGTGCAAGCATCTCGGAGTTGGAATATACACTTTGATGAGTTGATCAAAGCATATAGTTTTATACAGACTTGCGGTGAAGCCTGTATTTACGAGAAAGTGAGTGGGAGCACTACAGCATTTCTGATAAGTATATGTGAATGACATATTGTTGATCGAAATAATGTAGAATTATTCTGTAAAGCATAAAGGAGTGTTTGAAAGGAGTTTTTCAAAGAAAGACTTCGGTGAAGCTGCTTACATATTGAGCTTCAAGATCTATAGAGATAGATCAAGACGCTTGATAAATTTTTTCAATGAGTACATACCTTGACAAGATTTTTGAAGTAGTTCAAAATGGAGCAGTCAAAGAAAGAGTTCTTGCCTGTATTACAAGGTGTGAAGTTGAGTAAGACTCAAAACCCGACCATGGCAGAAGATAGAAAGAGAATGAAAGTCATTCCCTATGCCTTTGCCATAGGTTCTATAAAGTATGTCATGTTGTATACCAGATCTATTGTATACCCTGCACTGATTTGGCAAGGGAGTACAATAGTGATCTAGGAGTAGATCACTGGACAGCGGTCAGAATTATCCTTAGTAAATAAGGATATGTTTCTCGATTATGGACGTGACAAAAAGGTTCGTCGTAAAGGATTACGTCGATGCAAGTTTTTGACACTGATCCAGATGATTCTAAGTCTCAATCTGGATACATATTGAAAGTGGGAGCAATTAGCTAGAGTAGCTCCATGCAGAGCATTGTAGACATAGAATTTTGCAAAATACATACGGATCTGAATTTGGCAGGCCCGTTGACTAAATTTCTCTCACAAGCAAAACATGATCACTCTTTGGGTGTTAATCACATAGCGATGTGAACTAGATTATTGAATCTAGTAAACCCTTTGGGTGTTAGTCACATGGAGATGTGAACCAATCACATAAAGATGTGAACTATTGGTGCTAATCACATAGCGATGTGAACTAGATTATTGACTCTAGTGCAAGTGGGAGACTGAAGGAAATATGCCCTAGAGGCAATAATAAAGTTATTATTTATTTCCTTATTTCATGATAAATGTTTATTATTCATGCTAGAATTGTATTAACCGGAAACATAATACATGTGTGAATACATAGACAAACAGAGTGTCACTAGTATGCCTCTACTTGACTAGCTCGTTAATCAAAGATGGTTATGTTTCCTAACCATGAACAAAGAGTTGTTATTTGATTAACGGGATCACATCATTAGTTGAATGATCTGATTGACATGACCCATTCCATTAGCTTAGCACCCGATCATTTAGTATGTTGCTATTGCTTTCTTCATGACTTATACATGTTCCTATGACTATGAGATTATGCAACTCCCGTTTGCCGGAGGAACACTTTGGGTGCTACCAAACGTCACAACGTAACTGGGTGATTATAAAGGAGCTACTACAGGTGTCTCCAAAGGTAGATGTTGGGTTGGCGTATTTCGAGATTAGGATTTGTCACTCCGATTGTCGGAGAGGTATCTCTGGGCCCTCTCGGTAATGCACATCACATAAGCCTTGCAAGCATTGCAACTAATATGTTAGTTGTGAGATGATGTATTACGGAACGAGTAAAGAGACTTGCCGGTAACGAGATTGAACTAGGTATTGGATACCGACGATCGAATCTCGGGCAAGTAACATACCGATGACAAAGGAAACAACGTATGTTGTTATGCGGTCTGACCGATAAAGATCTTCGTAGAATATGTAGGAGCCAATATGGGCATCCAGGTCCCGCTATTGGTTATTGACCGGAGACGTGTCTCGGTCATGTCTACATTGTTCTCGAACCGTAGGGTCCGCACGCTTAAATGTTACGATGACAGTTATTATGAGTTTATGCATTTTGATGTACCGAAGGTGTTCGGAGTCCCGGATGTGATCACGGACATGACGAGGAGTCTCGAAATGGTCGATACATAAATATTGATATATTGGATGACTATATTCGGACACCGGAAGGGTTTCGGAAGAGTATCGGATAAAACCGGAGCACCGGGGGGTTACCGGAACCCCCCGGGGGCTTATCGGAACCCCCCGGGGGGTTAATGGGCCTTATGGGCCTAAAGTGGAGAAGTGGAAGGCGCTGCCAGGGCAGGCCGCGCGCCCCCTCTCCCCCTGGTCCGAATTGGACTAGGAGGGAGGGGCGCCCCCCCCCCCTCTTTCCCTTTCTTCTCCACCAATCCTACTTGGACTAGGAAAAGGGGGGGGAGTCCTACTCCCGGTAGGAGTAGGGCTCCTCCTACGCCACCATAGAGCCGGCCGAACCCCTCCCCCTTGGATCCTTTATATACGGGGGCAGGGGGGCACCTCTAGACACGCAAGTTGATCATTGAGATCGTTCCTTAGCCGTGTGCGGTGCCCCTGCCACCATATTCCACCTCGATCATATCGTTGTAGTGCTTAGGCGAAGCCCTGCGTCGGTAGAACATCAAGATCGTCACCACGCCGTCGTGCTGACGGAACTCCTCCCCGAATCTTTGCTGGATCGGAGCCCGGGGATCGTCATCGAGCTGTACGTGTGCTAAGAACTCGGAGGTGCCGGAGTAACAGTGCTTGGATCGGTCGGATCGGGAAGAAGACGTACGACTACTTCCTCTACATTGTGTCAACGCTTCCATTGCGATCTACAAGGGTACGTAGATCATACTCTCCCCCTCGTTGCTATGCATCACCATGATCTTGCGTGTGCGTAGGAATTTTTTGAAATTAGCACGTTCCCCAACACCACGCACCGGGATTAGCTTTGGACGACGTCGTCCACGCGCGAGTACCGGACAAGCGTGTCCAACAGAGCAGCACGCATCAGAGCTGAGGGAGTCGGGGGTGGCTTCGGGCGAGTGAGATGGGGCCGTGATTAGCTTCACCTATTGCACAGTGGCCGAGACCTGCACCGCCCTGGGGACGATGATGGTTGGCGACCAGGCGAATCTACATGCATGGTTGTGGGGGCAGATTTTTTTTGGCCCGCTTATACTGGTCCAAGATACTCAGCGTTGCCCCCACTTGAAGGACCTCGGCGGTGGGTGGTTGTCAGCGTGAGTGTTGTGGATGGAGCCAAAGTCGATGCGGATGCCGGTGGTTCCCGGAGAGCATGCCCAGGATGTGGACGAAGTCGTTGCAGTCAGTAGAAGTGTGTTCGGAGGAAGCCGCAGCTCCTCCTCGCGTGTCTCCCATTGTGGCTCGCGTGGGTGGTGGGCTGGTGACGGCTGGTGACTCACGATCACGATTCCCTGATAGGAGACGATAGGATGCGCTCGCGATTAGTTTCCTAATAATTAGATGCGTTCGTGATTAGTTATCTAATAGGATGCAGCCATGATTAGTTTCCCAATAATTAGATGCGTCCGTGATTAATTTCCTAATAGGATGGCTCGTAATTATTTTCCTAATAATAGGATGCACACGTGATTTTTTTTTCCTAATAATAGGATGAGTTTGTGATTAGTTTCCTAATAATTACACTGGTAGAAAAAGGGCCTATAGTCCCGGTTCGTAAGGGCCTTTAGTCCCGGTTCCTGAACCAGGACTAAAGTGTCGGTACTAATACCTCCCCCCTTTAGTCCCGGTTCAATCCAGAACCGGGACTAAAGGCCCTCCACGTGGGCAGTGCGCAGAGCCCAGTCAGGAGACCCTTTGGTCCCGGTTGGTGGCACCAGCCGGGACCAATAGGCATCCACGCGTCAGCATTTCTGTGGCTGGGGTTTTTGTTTTTTTTAAAGGGGGGGGTTGGGGGTTTTGGGGGGTTAATTTAGGTGTTTCATATATTGTGTTAGCTAGCTATAATTAATATAGAGAAGTGTCCTCTCTTATGTCCGTGCTTGGTCGACGCTACGTACTATACATACGTATAGAGAGGACTAGACACGCTGGCTAGCTAGTAAAGCAAACGAAGGAAACAGAAGATCGTCATGAACATATTGTTGGGGAATGTTGCAGAAAACAAAAATTTTCCTACTCGTTTCACCAAGATCATCTAGGATTTCATCTAGCAACGAGTCATTGGATGCATCTACGTACCTTGTAGATCGCGAGCGGAAGCGTTCAAAGAACGGGGATGATGTAGTCGAACACGACGTGATTCGAATCACCGGAGATCCTAGCACCGAACGGACGGCACCTCCGCGTTCAACACACGTACGGAATAGCCACGTCTCCTCCTTCTTGATCCAGCAAGGGAGGGAGGAGAGGTTGAGGGAGATGGCACCAGCAGCAGCACGGCGGCGTGGTGTTGATGGAGCTGCAGTACTCCGGCAGAGCTTCGCTAAGCACTATGGAGGTGGAGGAGGTGTTGGGGAGGGAGAAGGAGGCAACCAAAGGCCAAGGACTCAAGGTATGAAGTCCCTCCTCTCCCCCACTATATATAGGGGTGCCAAGGGGGGGTGGCCGGCCCTAGGAGATCCAATCTCCTAGGGGGTGCGGCGGCCTAGGGGGGTTTCCCTTCCCCCCAAGGCACCTAGGAGGTGCCTTCCACTAGTAGGACTCCTCCCCCTTGGAAACCCTAGGCGCATGGGCCTTGTGGGGCTGGTGCCCTTGGCCCAAGCAGGCCAAGGCGCACCCCCTACAGCCCATGTGGCCCCCGGGGATGGGTGGCCCCACCCGGTGGGCCCCCGGGACCCCTCCGGTGGTCCCGGTACAATACCGATAACCCCGAAACTTGTCCCGATGCCCGAAACAGGACTTCCCATATATAAATCTTTACCTCCGGACCATTCCGGAACTCCTCGTGACGTCCGGGATCTCATCCGGGACTCCGAACAACATTCGGGTTACTGCATATACATATCCCTACAACCCTAGCGTAATCGAACCTTAAGTGTGTAGACCCTACGGGTTCGGGAGACAAGCAGACATGACCGAGACGACTCTCCGGTCAATAACCAACAGCGGGATCTGGATACCCATGTTGGCTCCTACATTCTCCACGATGATCTCATCGGATGAACCACGATGTCGAGGATTCTATCAACCCCGTACGCTATTCCCTTTGTCTATCGATATGTTACTTGCCCGAGATTCGATCGTCGGTATCCCAATACCTCATTCAATCTCATTACCGGCAAGTCACTTTACTCGTACCGTAATGCATGATCCCGTGACCAGACACTTGGTCACTCTGAGCTCATTATGATGATGCATTATCGAGTGGGCCCAGTGATACCTCTCCGTCATACGGAGTGACAAATCCCAGTCTTGATCCATGTCACCCAACAGACACTTTCGGAGATACCCGTAGTCTACCTTTATAGTCACCCAGTTACGTTGTGACGTTTGGCAAACCCAAAGCACTCCTACGGTATCCGGGAGTTACACGATCTCATGGTCTAAGGAAAAGATACTTTGACATTGCAAAACTCTAGCAAACGAACTATACGATCTTGTGCTATGTTTAGGATTGGGTCTTGTCCATCACATCATTCTCCTAATGATGTGATCTCGTTATCAATGACATCCAGTGTCCATAGTCAGGAAATCATGACTATCTGTTGATCAACGAGCTAGTCAACTAGAGGCTCACTAGGGACATGTTGATGTCTATTATTCACACATGTATTACGATTTCCAGATAACACAATTATAGCATGAATAAAGACAATTATCATGAACAAGGAAATATAATAATAATGCTTTTATTATTGCCTCTAGGGCATATTTCCAACAGTCTCCCACTTGCACTAGAGTCAATAATCTAGTTACATTGTGATGAATCGAACACCCATGGAATTCTGGTGTTGATCATGTTTTGCTCTAGGGAGAGGTTTAGTCAACGGATCTGCTACATTCAGGTCCGTATGTACTTTACAAATCTCTATGTCTCCATCTTGAACATTTTCACGAATGGAGTTGAAGCGACGCTTGATGTGCCTTGTCTTCTTGTGAAACCTGGGCTCCTTGGCAAGTGCAATAGCTCCAGTGTTGTCACAGAAGAGCTTGATCGGCCCCGACGCATTGGGTATGACTCCTAGGTCGGTGATGAACTCCTTCACCCATATTGCTTCATGTGCTGCCTCCGAGGCTGCCATGTACTCCGCTTCACATGTAGATCCCGCCACGACGCTTTGCTTGAAACTGCACCAGCTCACTGCCCCACCATTCAAAATATACAAGTATCCGGTTTGTGACTTAGAGTCATCCAGATCTGTGTCGAAGCTAGCATCGACGTAACCCTTTACGACGAGCTCTTCGTCACCTCCATAAACGAGAAACATTTCCTTAGTCCTTTTCAGGTACTTCAGGATATTCTTGACCGCTGTCCAGTGTTCCTTGCCGGGATTACTTTGGTACCTTCCTACCAAACTTACGGCAAAGGTTAACATCAGGTCTGGTACACAGCATGGCATACATAATAGAACCTATGGCTGAGGCGTAGGGGATGACGCTCATCTCTTCTATATCTTCTGCCGTGGTCGGACATTGAGCTGAGCTCAATTTCATACCTTGTAACACAGGCAAGAACCCTTTCTTGGATTGATCCATATTGAACTTCTTCAATATCTTATCAAGGTATGTGCTTTGTGAAAGACCTATGAGGCGTCTTGATCTATCTCTATAGATTTTGATGCCTAATATATAAGCAGCTTCTCCAAGGTCCTTCATTGAAAAACTTTTATTCAAGTAGGCCTTGATGCTGTCCAAGAGTTCTATATCATTTCCCATCAAAAGTATGTCATCTACATATAATATGAGAAATGCTACAGAGCTCCCACTCACTTTCTTGTAAACGCAGGCTTCTCCATAAGTCTGTGTAAACCCAAACGCTTTGATCATCTCATCAAAGCGAATGTTCCAACTCCGAGATGCTTGCACCAGCCCATAAATCGAGCGTTGGAGCTTGCACACTTTGTCAGCATTCTTAGGATCGACAAAACCTTCCGGCTGCATCATATACAATTCTTCCTTAAGGAAACCATTAAGGAATGCCGTTTTGACGTCCATTTGCCATATTTCGTAATCATAGAATGCGGCAATTGCTAACATGATTCGGACGGACTTCAGCTTCGCTACTGGTGAGAAAGTCTCATCGTAGTCAACCCCTTGAACTTGTCGATAACCCTTAGCGACAAGCCGAGCTTTATAGATGGTCACATTACCATCCGCGTCTGTCTTCTTCTTAAAGATCCATTTATTTTCTATGGCTCGCCGTTCAACGGGCAAGTCAGTCAAAGTCCATACTTCGTTTTCATACATGGATCCTATCTCGGATTTCATGGCTTCTAGCCATTTGTCGGAATCCGGGCCCGCCATCGCTTCTTCATAGTTCGAAGGTTCACCGTTGTCTAACAACATGATTTCCAAGACAGGGTTGCCGTACCGCTCTGGTGCGGAACGTGTCCTTGTGGACCTTCGAATTTCAGTAGGAGCTTGATCAGAAGTATCTTGATCATTATCATTAACTTCCTCTCTAGTCGGTGCTGGCACCTCAGGAACATTTTCTTGGGTTGCGCCATTTTCCGGTTCAAGAGGCAATACTTCATCAAGCTCTACTTTCCTCCCACTTACTTCTTTCGAGAGAAACTCTTTCTCCAGAAAGGACCCATTCTTGGCAACAAAGATCTTGCCATCGGATCTAAGGTAGAAGGTGTACCCAATAGTTTCTTTTGGGTACCCTATGAAGACGCATTTTTCCGATTTGGGTTCGAGCTTTTCAGGTTGAAGTTTCTTGACATAAGCATCGCATCCCCAAACTTTTAGAAACGACAGCTTAGGTTTCTTCCCAAACCATAATTCATACGGTGTCGTCTTAACGGATTTCGACGGAGCCCTATTTAAAGTGAATGCGGTAGTCTCTAAAGCATAGCCCCAAAAAGAAAGCGGTAAATCGGTAAGAGACATCATAGATCGCACCATATCTAACAGAGTGCGATTACGACGTTCGGACACACCATTACGCTGAGGTGTTCCAGGCGGCGTGAGTTGTGAAACTATTCCACATTTTCTTAAGTGTGCCCCAAACTCGTGACTCAAGTATTCTCCTCCACGATCTGATCGTAGAAACTTGATTTTCCTGTCACGTTGATTTTCAACCTCACTCTGAAATTCCTTGAACTTTTCAAAGGTTTCAGACTTGTGTTTCATTAAGTAGATATACCCATACCTACTTAAATCATCAGTGAGGGTGAGAACATAACGATAGCCACCGCGAGCCTCAACACTCATTGGACCGCACACATCGGTATGTATGATTTCCAATAAGTCGGTTGCTCGCTCCATTGTTCCTGAGAACGGAGTCTTGGTCATTTTACCCATAAGGCATGGTTCGCACGTGTCAAATGATTCATAATCAAGAGACTCTAAAAGTCCATCAGCATGGAGCTTCTTCATGCGTTTGACACCTATGTGACCAAGGCGGCAGTGCCACAAGTATGTGGGACTATCATTATCAACTTTACTTCTTTTGGTACTCACATTATGAATATGTGTAGCGTCACGTTCGAGATTCATAAGGAATAAACCATTCACCATAGGAGCATGACCATAAAACATATCTCTCATAAAAATGGAACAACCATTATTCTCAGATTTAAAAGAGTAGCCATCTCGAATTAAACGAGATCCCGATACAATGTTCATGCTCAAAGCTGGCACTAAATAACAATTATTAAGGTTTAAAACTAATCCCGAAGGGAGATGCAGAGGTAGCGTGCCGACGGCGATCACATTGACCTTGGAACCATTCCCGACGCGCATCGTCACCTCGTCCTTTGCCAGTTTCCGCTTATTCCGCAGCCCCTGCTTTGAGTTACAAATGTGAGCAACTGCACCGGTATCAAATACCCAGGAGCCACTACGGGCACTAGTAAGGTACACATCAATTACATGTATATCACATATACCTTTGGTTTTGCCGGCCTTCTTATCCGCTAAGTACTTAGGGCAGTTCCGCTTCCAGTGACCGCTTCCCTTGCAATAATAGCACTCAGTCTCGGGCTTGGGTCCATTCTTTGGCTTCTTCCCGGCAGCTTGCTTGCCGGGCGCGGCAACCCCCTTGCCGTCCTTCTTGAAGTTCTTTTTACCCTTGCCTTTCTTGAACTTAGTGGTTTTATTGACCATCAACACTTGATGTTCTTTCCTGACTTCTACCTCTGCTGATTTCAGCATAGCAAATACTTCAGGAATGGTCTTTTCCATCCCCTGCATATTGAAGTTCATCACAAAGCTCTTGTAGCTTGGTGGAAGCGACTGGAGGATTCTGTCAATGACCGCATCATCCGGGAGATTAACTCCCAGCTGAGTCAAGCGGTTATGCAACCCAGACATAGTGAGTATGTGCTCACTGACAGAACTGTTTTCCTCCATCTTACAGCTGAAGAATTTGTCGGAGACTTCATATCTCTCGACCCGGGCATGAGCTTGGAAAACCATTTTCAGCTCTTCGAACATCTCATATGCTCCATGTCTCTCAAAACGCTTTTGGAGCCCTGGCTCTAGGCTGTAAAGCATGCTGCACTGAACGAGGGAGTAGTCATCGAAACGTGCCTGCCAAGCGTTCATAACATCTTGTTCTGCAGGGAGATCGGGTGCGTCACCAAGCGGTGCTTGTAGGACATAATCTTTCTTGGCAGCTATGAGGATGATCCTCAGGTTCCGGACCCAGTCCGTATAGTTGCTGCCATCGTCTTTCAGCTTAGTTTTCTCTAGGAACGCGTTGAAGTTGAGGACTACGTTGGCCATTTGATCTACAAGACATATTGCAAAGATTTTAGACTAAGTTCATGATAATTAAGTTCAACTAATCAAATTATTAGTGAACTCCCACTTAGATTAGACATCCCTCTAGTCATCTAAGTATTACATGATCCGAGTTAAACTAGACCGTGTCCGATCATCACGTGAGACGGACTAGTCAACATCGGTGAACATCTTCATGTTGATCGTATCTTCTATACGACTCATGCTCGACCTTTCGGTCTTCTGTGTTCTGAGGCCATGTCTGTACATGCTAGGCTCGTCAAGTCAACCTAAGTGTTTGCATGTGTAAATCTGTCTTACACCCGTTGTATGTGAACGTCTGAATAAAACACCCGATCATCACGTGGTGTTTTGAAACAGCGAACTGTCGCAACGGTGCACAGTTAGGGGAAACACTTCTTGAATTTATTGTGAGGGATCATCTTATTTACTACCGTCGTTCTAAGTAAACAAGATGCAAAACATGATAAACATCACATGCAATCAAATAATAAACGTGACATGATATGGCCATTTCACATAGCTCCTTTGATCTCCATCTTGGGGCTCCGTGATCATCTTGTCACCGGCTTGACACCATGATCTCCATCATCATGATCTCCATCATCGTGTCTCCATGAAGTTGCTCGCCAACTATTACTTCTACTACTATGGCTAACGCGTTTAGCAATAAAGTAAAGTAATTTACATGGCGTTTCTCGATGACACGCAGGTCATTAAAAGAATAAAGACAACTCCTATGGCTCCTGCCGGTTGTCATACTCATCGACATGCAAGTCGTGAATCCTATTACAATAGCATGAACATCTCATACATCACATATAGATCATTCATCATTCATCACAACTTTGGCCATATCATATCACAAACCACTTGCTGCAAAAACAAGTTAGACGTCCTCTAATTGTTGTTGCAAGTTTTTACGTGGCTGAATTAGGGTTCTAGCAAGAACGTTTTCTTACCTACGTTAAAGCCACAACGTGATTTGTCAACTTCTATTTACCCTTCATAAGGACCCTGTTCATCGATTCCGCTCCAACTAAAGTAGGAGAGACAGACACCCGCCAGCCACCTTATGCAACTAGTGCATGTTAGTCGGTGGAACCGGTCTCACGTAAGCGTACGTGTAAGGTTGGTCCGGGCCGCTTCATCCCACAATACCGCTGAAGCAAGAAAGGACTAGTAACGGCAAGAAAGTTGACAAATCTACGCCCACAACAAATTGTGTTCTACTCGCGCAAGAAGAACTACACATAGACCTAGCTCATGATGCCACTGTTGGGGAACGTTGCAGAAAACAAAAATTTTCCTACTCGTTTCACCAAGATCATCTAGGAGTTCATCTAGCAACGAGTCATTGGATGCATCTACGTACCTTGTAGATCGCGAGCGGAAGCGTTCAAAGAACGGGGATGATGTAGTCGAACACGACGTGATTCGAATCACCGGAGATCCTAGCACCGAACGGACGGCACCTCCGCGTTCAACACACGTACGGAACAGCCACGTCTCCTCCTTCTTGATCCAGCAAGGGAGGGAGGAGAGGTTGAGGGAGATGGCACCAGCAGCAGCACGACGGCGTGGTGTTGATGGAGCTGCAGTACTCCGGCAGAGCTTCGCTAAGCACTATGGAGGTGGAGGAGGTCTTGGGGAGGGAGAAGGAGGCAACCAAAGGCCAAGGACTCAAGGTATGAAGTCCCTCCTCTCCCCCACTATATATAGGGGTGCCAAGGGGGGGTGGCCGGCCCTAGGAGATCCAATCTCCTAGGGGGTGCGGCGGCCTAGGGGGGTTTCCCTTCCCCCCAAGGCACCTAGGAGGTGCCTTCCACTAGTAGGACTCCTCCCCCTTGGAAACCCTAGGCGCATGGGCCTTGTGGGGCTGGTGCCCTTGGACCAAGCAGGCCTAGGCGCACCCCCTACAGCCCATGTGGCCCCCGGGGATGGGTGGCCCCACCCGGTGGGCCCCCGGGACCCCTCCGGTGGTCCCGGTACAATACCGATAACCCCGAAACTTGTCCCGATGCCCGAAACAGGACTTCCCATATATAAATCTTTACCTCCGGACCATTCCGGAACTCCTCGTGACGTCCGGGATCTCATCCGGGACTCCGAACAACATTCGGGTTACTGCATATACATATCCCTACAACCCTAGCGTAACCGAACCTTAAGTGTGTAGACCCTACGGGTTCGGGAGACAAGCAGACATGACCGAGACGACTCTCCGGTCAATAACCAACAGCGGGATCTGGATACCCATGTTGGCTCCTACATGCTCCACGATGATCTCATCGGATGAACCACGATGTCGAGGATTCTATCAACCCCGTACGCTATTCCCTTTGTCTATCGATATGTTACTTGCCCGAGATTCGATCGTCGGTATCCCAATACCTCATTCAATCTCGTTACCGGCAAGTCACTTTACTCGTACCGTAATGCATGATCCCGTGACCAGACACTTGGTCACTCTGAGCTCATTATGATGATGCATTACCGAGTGGGCCCAGTGATACCTCTCCGTCATACGGAGTGACAAATCCCAGTCTTGATCCATGTCACCCAACAGACACTTTCGGAGATACCCGTAGTCTACCTTTATAGTCACCCAGTTACGTTGTGACGTTTGGCATACCCAAAGCACTCCTACGGTATCCGGGAGTTACACGATCTCATGGTCTAAGGAAAAGATACTTTGACATTGCAAAACTCTAGCAAACGAACTATACGATCTTGTGCTATGTTTAGGATTGGGTCTTGTCCATCACATCATTCTCCTAATGATGTGATCTCGTTATCAATGACATCCAGTGTCCATAGTCAGGAAATCATGACTATCTGTTGATCAACGAGCTAGTCAACTAGAGGCTCACTAGGGACATGTTGATGTCTATTATTCACACATGTATTACGATTTCCAGATAACACAATTATAGCATGAATAAAGACAATTATCATGAACAAGGAAATATAATTTATGCTTTTATTATTGCCTCTAGGGCATATTTCCAACACATATATGCATACAGAGAGAAGTGATATCGACCACCTCTCCTTCTCCGAGAGATTGGTCGAACAACAAGTTCTCGTATATCTATCTGACACTACCGGCTACATATATACAATAATTATCTCTTACAAATATAATCATACGGACTCAGGGTCCACATAGAATTCTCCGTCTTCAGGGATCACGTGGTCAAGAAAGAATGCCCCCAATTCCTCTTGAATTGCTCGCATGCGAGCTGGTGCTAGGAGTTCATCCCGCTTCCGAAACATCTAATTTGAAGAAGGGGGTCAATACATATATATATGAATGAATGAAACTCAACACAAATGATGGTAATAAAATAAAATTATGAATGTTGTTATTTACGTACTTCATATTGTTCGTTAGAGTACCCGCCCCGCTCACACGTCGTCTGGCGGATGGACTCGCAGATGTAGTATCCACAGAAATCATTCCCTTGTTCCTGCCACAACCACTTTACAAGAAATAGAGGTCAATCAAACTGATAAGCAAGAATGCTAAATGATATTGATGAAACTAGCGCTTGAATCACTAGGAGATGCGCGGAACAAGCTACTATAGTACTTACTTTCGGGTGTCTAAATTCCAACTCCTTCGGCAGTCCCGGAACTTTTTTGGTGAATTTTCTCCAAACCCTGCCGGACAAAGAAAACAATTACTTGATATCAGGAAATGAACAAAGTTGCTGATATGGTGGATAATGATCGATTTAACTTACTTCTTGAGGATTTTAGTCATGTCTGCATAGTCCTGGGGATCTTTTCGTTTTGAGTCTAAGACGATTACTAGTCCCTGCTCAAGCTTAATCTCTAGGAGAATATAGTGGAAACTGCACACGCATGCATAACTCATGAATTACATTACTATAACCTTGACTAATATATAAGGGAAACCGAATACGCACAAGACAGTAACACTCACTTGAAGTTGTAAGGAAAGAGTATTATATCTTTGTTTTGATTTATTACGAACGATTGTAGCAAGTTGGCCTCGGTAGCTGCGGCATGAAGTTTAACCTGAGTTGCATCTATGAGATATGTGTTAATGAACCCAATATCACCGACTTGTCTTTTCTTCAATTCGACGATCTTCAATCTGCATAATATAGTGAGGATGATTATCTATATAGAGAAACTTAATGACAAAAGTAGTACTACCTACAGACAGTAGCAGGCGACCGTTGTTTTATCGAGGGCCAATTGATTGAAAAACTGATAGAACTCCTCAAATGGAACAGGCAACAGATCAATTCCAACGAGGTCATGCTCCTTTTTAACTTTCAAATACAAAGTACTCCTCCCCCCAGAGTCTCTGCAGATTTTCAAGTACCAATCATGCAATCTTCGCATCATCGTTGATAGAGATCTTTCATCTTTGACGAGAGGCTTCCCGTACTCGTATCTTTGTATCTGCATCTCCATGGGTTCATAATGTACTTCGTCGGGCAGGTAATCTGCAAGATTGCTATAACCGGGCACCATCCTCGGATCATTAGCGACGTTGTGGCTAGGCACCTTGAGCGGGGGGCATGATTGCTTCGCTTGTTTGCCGAGCTGGGCAATTTGTTTCCCAGCTCGTCGTTCTTTCAGCCTTTGATCACTGACAGTACTTCCCGACCGCTCTGCTTCGGCAAATTCCTTTCCAATAATGTGGTCATAGTTTCCTTTCGGCGCATCAGACTTCGGTGGTTTTGTCAGGGCAGCCAGAGTGCGCTTCACTTTCACCCAATCTACCTTCTCCTCCGGAGGTGGATGTTTCTTTGCTTTCACCCCTTCAAAGAATTTCCTCAATTCTTCTCGCGCGATCTCGGCGTTCTCCTCCTGGCTCCTCTCGTATGGTAACTTCTCTGGAGTCTTCAGAGAAGGACCGAATCTGTATGTCCTCCCGCCTCTGGTTGTACTGCTAGACGCCGACCAAGCAGACGAAGCGGTTGTCTTCTTTACTTGCTTAAGAGGCGGAGGAGAAGGACTACGACGCGCCGGAGCAGCTGGAGCGGCGGCAGGTCTCTTCCGCCCTTGCTGACGAGGCGGAGAAGGAGGAGGCTGGCTGCTCGGGCGCGTCGGCGCAGGCGGAGACGGAGGTGGAGTGCCGCCACGCGCCGGAGAAGGAGCCGGCCGAGGGCCCTGATCGTCACTCGCCGAAGGAGGAGGCGGTGGAGGCGGAGTGCCCTGACTCGCCGGAGGAGGAGGAGGAGGCGGAGGCGTCCAGTTCGGAAGGTTGATGAGCTCCTTCCGCCATAGGCATGGAGTCTTCAGAGCAGACCCCAGCCGAGTCTCCCCTTCACCGGTAGGGTGGTCAAGCTGGAGGTCCTCAAATCCCTCCGTTATCTCATCCACCATCACCCTAGCATATCCTTCTGGAATCGGCCGGCAGTGAAAAGTTGCGTCGGGTTCAGTAGGATAAACAAAGCCAACAGCCGCCTTGACCTTCAAATTCATCCATTGCGTCATAAGGTGGCAATTTTGAGACTCCGTTATAGCATCCACGGGATAGCTGGCAGGAGCCGTCAAGGCATGCTCCGGCTGAAGCAGCTCGGTGGAAGCCACGCTGCTTCTGCGCTGAGATGGCGGGGTAGCTTCGGGGGAGGCTTCAGCAGTATGTTTGCTGCGATTTGCTTCTCGTTCCTCTATCGCTTGTACCCTTGCGTGCAGCGCCTGCAGTTCGGTCTGCTGCACTTTTTTCCTCATCTCATGGGATTTGTAACCGCCTGCGTCCGGAAACCCAACCTTCCACGGAACGGAGCCTGGCGTGCCTCGTGTCCGTCCAGGGTGCTCAGGATTCCCGAGGGCCATTGTGAGCTCGTCGTGCTCTCTGTCTGGAAAGAATGTCCCTTCCTGCGCTGCTTCGATATACTGCTTAAGCTTACTGACTGGTATGTCCATTTGTTCGTTCGTCCAAATGCACTTCCCTGTTTCAGGGTCCAAGGTTCCGCCAGCCCCGAAGAACCAAGTCCGGCAACGGTCTGGCCAGTTATTTGTCTCTGGTTCGATCCCTTTATGAACCAGATCATTCTCAACCTTGGACCACTTAGGCCGGGCTATGAGGTAGCCACCTGACCCCGTGTGATGGTGAAGCTTCTTCTTCGCAGCATTTTGCTTGTTTGTCGCCGACATCTTCTGACTCTTTTCCGATGTCTTGTGGGCCACAAATGCGGGCCAGTGATCTCTGATCTTCTCATATCTGCCCTTGAATTCTGGTGTCTCATTATTTTCGACAAACTTATTATTCAGCTCTTTCTTCCACCTCCTGAATAGTTCTGCCATCCTCTTCAGAGCAAAAGACTTGATTAATTTCTCTTTAATTGGGTTCTCTGGATTATCCTCTCGTGGTAGGGTGAAATTTGACTTCAGCTCAGTCCAAAGATCATTTTTCTGCATACCATTGACATAAGACACCTCAGGGTCTTCTGTAGCCGGCTTAAACCATTGCTGGATGCTTATCGGGATCTTGTCCCTAACCAGAACCCCGCACTGAGCAACAAATGCACTCTTTGTCCGGAGGGGTTCAATAGGTTGGCCGTCGGGCGCGATTGCTGTGATCTCAAGCTTTTCATCCGAGCTCAACTTTTTCTTCGGGCCTCGTCTCTTTACCGAAGTTGTGCTCGATCCGGAGGGCTAGGAAAAAGAACAAAGACTTAATTAATATGTGTACATACCAAAACAATGAATGCATCAATCAGCTAGTCAGCATAGGCTTAACTAATATATATACCTGGCCGGACTCGGTTCGGTCACCGGAGCCGTCATCACGGTCTCCTTCTTGCACCGGCATTGGGTCACCGGAGCCGTCCTCATGTTCTTCTTCTTGCACCGACATTAGGTCACCATAGCCAGCTTGTTCACCCTCTCCTTCCAGACCATCGGTTTCGTTGAGATAGTACGAGACGGCATCACTTCCTTCTGCGATTATCTCCCTCAACAACGCTTCTTTTGTTGCTTCGTCTAGGGCGGTGTCCATAGTTTCTACAAATATTTACAACATGGCAATTATTATTCAAACATGACAGATGGATATATTAGTGCCAAACGTAGAACTAGCTACCTAATCATAGTAAGCTATCGGGAGGGGGTATATATCGACAACGACGACACTACATCTATGTCCCTCGACGACCCTCGTTCCCGATAAAAAAAGAGGAAGAAGAAGAAAAAAAGAGGAGAAGAAAGAATAGAGGAGAAGAACCCTCGAACCCTCGACCCCTAGACGACCCTCTTTTTCCTCTCATGTTCGAGAGGATCACCGAGGGGTCGGGAGGTTGCCTAGTGTCAAAGGATTCAACAAAACCATGTCTTCATCATTAGGCAAAAGTAACATGTGCATGATGGTACGAAGCTCTTCAAAGTTGTTCTGGAACGGAGTCCCAGATAGGATAATTTGCTTTTTGGTACAAAGTTTAGAAAGAGCCTTTCGAATATCGCTATTTGGAAGGCCTTTGCTGAATTCGTACCAAAAGGCGGATTATTCTATCCGGGACTCCATTCCAAAACAACTTTACAGAACTTCGTACCAACATGCCCTGGTTACTTCCGGCTAATGATGAAGGCATGGATTTCTTCAATACTTTGACACTAGGAAACCTCTCTCGACCCCTCGAACCCTCGATGACCCTGAAACCCTCGACCCCTAGACGACCCTCTTCTTCCTCTCATGTTCGAGAGGATCGCCGAGGGGTCGGGAGGTTGCCTAGTGTCAAAGGATTCAACAAAACCATGTCTTCATCATTAGGCGAAAGTAACATGTGCATGATGGTACGAAGCTCTTCAAAGTTGTTCTGGAACGGAGTCCCAGATAGGATAATTCGCTTTTTGGTACAAAGTTCAGAAAGAGCCTTCTGAATATCGCTATTTGGAAGGCCTTTGCTGAATTCGTACCAAAAGGCGGATTATTCTATCCGGGACTCCATTCCAAAACAACTTTGCAGAACTTCGTACCAACATGCCCTGGTTACTTCCGGCTAATGATGAAGGCATGGATTTCTTCAATACTTTGACACTAGGAGAAGAAGAAAGGAATAGCTAGAGGAGAAGATCGAAGAAAAAAAGAAGAAGAAAAAGAGGAGAAGAATAAAGGAATAGTGGAGAAGAAGAGAAAATAGAATATATTCTATTTTCTCTTCTTCTCCACTATTCCTTTCTTCTTCTCCTCTTCTTTTTCTTCTTTTTTCTTCTTCTTATTTATTTCTCCTCTTCTTTTCGGTAGAGGAAACCCTAAATAGCAAGTATCGTGGGTGTGAGATACATGTGGCCGTCGGTGTCGGACACTACATCCACGTCCCACAAGTGACGTGGGCGTCGAAGCCCGCGCCACTTGTGGGATGTGGATGTAGTGTCCGACACCGACGGTACATGTATCTCACACCGACGATACTTTCTATTTAGGGTTTCTCCTCTACCGCTCGGCGACCCTCGACGACCCTCGTTCCCGATAAAATAAAGAGGAAGAAGAAGAAGAAAAAAGAAGAAAAGAAAGAATAGAGGAGAAGACTTCCTCTTCTTCCTCTCCTCTTCTTCTCCCTCTTCTTCCCCTTCTTCCTCGCCTCTCTCATGAATGTCCGACGTTCTCGACCCCCCCCCCATGTGTCGAAGAAAAAAAAGAAGAAAAAAAGAGGAGAAGAAGAAAGGAATAGAGGAGAAAAGAGAAAATAGAATATATATTCTAATTTTCTCTTCTTCTCCTCTATTCTTTTCTTCTTCTCCTCTTCCTTTTCTTCCTCTCCTCGTCTTCTCCTTCTTCTTCTCCTTCTTTCTCTACTTATTTTCCTTTTCCTTATTTTACTTTTTCCTCTCCACTAACATAAAATGCACTAACCTAAAATGCAACAAACATAAAATGCACTAAAGAGGCTCAACTAACCTAAAATCAGTGATAAAATACACTAACCTAAAATCGATATCTACTAACAACTTAAAAAATTAATACATATATGAAAAAATGCATATATGAAAAAAAAACATCATCACATATATCATCAACAGAAAAAAAACATCATCATATCATCAACAGAAAAAAAACATCATCATATCATCATATCATCAACCTAGGGCCGGCGCCGGCGCGGGGCGACGACGGGGCGGGGCGGCGACGGGGCGGGGCGACGGCGGCGGGCTCGGGGCGGCGACGGGGCGGGGCGACGGCGGCGGGCGCGGGGCGACGACGGGCTCGGGGCAACGGCGCGGGGCGACGACGTACGGGCTCGGGGCGGCGACGGGGCGGGGCGGGGCGACGGCGGCGGGCGCGGGGCGACGACGGGCTCGGGGCGGCGACAACGACGACGACGGGCTCGGGGCGGCGTCGGGGCGAATGGGAGCGGTTGGCCAAAATTTCGCAAGTGTTGGCTTATATAGCCAGAGCAATGGTCCCGGTTCGTGGCACGAACCGTGACCAATGCCCCCCTTTGGTCCCGGTTGGTGCCACGAACCGGGACCAATGGCCAATTTTCGGCAGCCCAAAGGGCGGGAAGCGAAGGCCTATGGTCCCGGTTGGTGGCACCAACTGGGACTAAAGGGGGGCATTGGTCACGGTTGGTGCCACGAACCGTGACCAATGCCCCCTTTAGTCCCGGTTGGTGCCACCAACCGGGACCAATGCCCTTGTGCGCCCAAAAGTTTAGTCCCACATCGCTAGCTGAAGGGCGCCGGCACTGGTTTATAAGCGCTGCTCTGCCTCCCCATTCGAGCTCCTCTCTAATGCAGGCTTTCGGGCCTAAACTTGCTACTGCCTGTGGGCCTATTGGGCCTCTACGGGCCTGAATCCTGGCCCATGTAGGGTTTCTAGTCATATTCAGGCCGTGGAGGCCCAGTAGGTGGCATTTTTTTGGGTTTTTCTTTTTTATTTCTACATTTTTTTGGTTTTTTATTTTTTTTATTTCTACTTAAAACTAAATACTTAAAGTTTTTTAGTGATTTCTTTTTGCTTTTAGGTCACAAAAATTATAAACTTTCTGTTAGTGCCATTAGTTTTAAATTTTGAATAGTTTAAATTTGAATTTTTAAAAATTTGTGTGAATCACTAGTTTATGAATAACTTTACTATAAAATAGAATTTTTTTTCTATTTATTTTTTATTTATACTTACAACTAAATACTTATAGTTTTTTAGTGATTTCTTTTTTATTTTAGGTCACAAAAATTATAAACTTTCTGTTAGTGCCATTAGTTTTAAAATTTTGAATAGTTTAAATTGGATTTTATAAAATTTGTGTGAATCACTAGTTTATGAATAACTTTACTATAAAAATCACTAGTTTATGAATAACTAAATAATTGGAATTTCATTGGTCCCGGTTGGTGACATGAACCGGGACTAAAGGGGAGCCTTTGGTCCCGGTTCAAGCTATCAACCGGGACCAATGGTGGTGGGCCAGGAGGGAGGGCCATTGGTCCTGATTCATCCCACCAACCGGGACCAAAAGGTCCTGACGAACCGGGACCAATGGCCCACGTGGCCCGGCCGGCCCTCTGGGCTCACGAACCGGGACCAATGCCTACATTGGTCCCGGTTCTAGACTGAACCGGGACTAATGGGCTGATGCGGCCTGGACCATAGCCCTGTTTTCTACTAGTGTTAGATGTGCCCGTGATTAGTTTCTTAATATGATGTGTCCGTGATTATAGTTTCCTAATCGACCAGGCATGGACTTTCATATTTTCCTCCGCGGTGGAGTACGGTCAGTCAATGTAAATTGCTAAGTGCACACAGAGAACAGATTCGGTTAAGGCTAGCCGTTAGATTGAGTTTAGTGGGACTAATCATGCGGTGGTAATGTATCCGTGTATGTTTTGTAAGGTGCACTTAGAGAAGATAATGTTTGCTTTTTTATAAGTAGTATAGATTAAAGCTAGGACGGACCCTTGGCAGCGTAGCCTGTGCTGCACTGCACATGAGCAGAGCAGACCACTCATGGCTCCGGCCGGTTGGTGGCTAAATTTAAGTCTTGTACTACAGCCCCGGAAAATCATCAGTCGAATCTTTATGCTGCTCGCCGCAGCTACACACAACACACACAAGCCATTACGAGAGGAGAAACAGAGAGGCGTCGCGATTCCTCAGCTGCCGCCGCTGCCACGTCTGCCCGCCTGCGTTCCAGCCTCACCGCCGGACCCGAGCCACCGTCGTCCATCTCCGTCTCTAGCCGCCCTGGTCCATCTCAGCCGTCCTCTACCAGTCTCTCTGCAAAGCTTTGATTGTTTGTCCGAAGGTAATTTCACTTCCACTGGTCCACCTGTTGTTGTTTAGTTTTACTTCCACCTGTTCTGTGAACATTACAAAATTGTTGTTGTTGTTGTTGTTGTTGTTGTTGTTGTTGTTGTTGTATGCTGATCTTAATTGGTTGTAATCATTCATCTCACTCAAGCTTTCACACACTCTTGTGTTCTCCAGAACAACAAACAAACACATAGTGAGGAGAGCCTTCGTAGCAACCAGCTGATATCTTCCACCCAGCACTACCGCAATCTTGCATGTAGAGAGAGGTCCATCCCAGCATGGAGATAGCGATGGCGGCTATCCGCCCTCTCATCCCAAAGCTCGGCAAACTGCTTGTTGGTGAGTTCACCCTCGAGAAGCGTGTTAAGAAAGGCGTGGAGTCTCTTGTCAGAGAGATGACACTCATGCAAGCCGCCCTGCGCAAGGTGGGGAAGGTGCCGGCAGACCAGCTCGATGAAGGGACCAAGATCTGGGCAGGAATGGTGAGGGAGTTGTCCTACCAAATGGAGGATATCGTTGACTCATTCATGGTGCGTCTGGAAGATGGTGGTGAGCCTACCAACCCAAAGAACAAACTCAAGAAGTTGCTCAAGAAGACCAAAAGATTATTCAAGAAGGGGAAGGATCTCCATCGTATCTCTGATGCTCTTGAAGAAGTGTTTGTTCAAGCTAGGCAATTGGGCGAGCTGCGTCAAAGGTATGAACAAGAGTTGCGGGATTCCGACGCTGGTGCTAGTGTTGACCCTCGCGTGATGGCCCTATACACAGATGTTACAAAGCTTGTCGGCGTTGAAGAACCATGAGACAAGTTGATCGGCATGTTGAATGAAGGTGATGATTGGTCGAAGCATCCATTGAAGACGGTTTCCGTTGTTGGATTTGGTGGGATGGGCAAGACAACTCTTGCCAAAGCAGTGTATGACAAGCTCAAAGTGCAATTTGATTGTGGTGCCTTTGTTTCAGTTTCTCAAAATCCCGACATCAAGAAGGTTTTCAAGAATATTTTGTATGAATTTGACAAGTGCAAGTATGCACACATTCATAATACAGAATGGCAAGAAAGACATCTGATCGATGAACTCATTGAATTTCTTAATAACAAGAGGTATTCTCCTCTTTTTTCCGGTTATAACAATTCTTTGCTAATAGCAGATTGTTGATTCACTATATATAGGTTGTAGTGTTGACATAAATTTCTGGAGTTCTCTCCTTTGCATTTTTCCCTTTATCTCATCACTTTTAATAATAGTCTCTTTATAAAAAAATAGATATACCAACTGATTTGTAACCAAACTCTTGCAAACAATCATATAGGTATCTCATCGTAATTGATGATATATGGAATGAAAAATCATGGGAGCTAATCAAGTGTGCTTTCTCCAAGAAGAGTCCCGGCAGTAAATTAATCACGACAACCCGTATTGTAAGTGTCTCTGAAGCATGTTGCTCTTCTAGTGATGATATTTACAGAATGAAACCTCTCTCTAATGATCTCTCGAGAAGGCTCTTCTGTAAAAGAGTATTTTCTCGTGAGGAAGGGTGTCCTAAAGAATTGGTGCAAGTATCTGAATACATCTTGAAGAAATGTGGTGGAATACCGTTAGCCATTATTACTATAGCAAGTCTTATGGCTAACAAGCATCAGATAAACACAAAGGAGCAATGGTATGCTTTGCTCAATTCCATTGGCAGGGGACTCACGGAAGATCGCAGCATGGAGGAGATGAAGAAGATATTACTATTCAGCTATTATGATTTACCGTCATATTTGAGGCCTTGCTTATTATATCTAAGCATCTTTCCAGAAGATAGTCATATTTTAAGAGACAAGCTGATATGGAAGTGGATAGCCGAGGGCTTTGTTTATAGTGAAAACCAAGAAAGTAGCTTGTATGAGCTTGGTAAGAGCTACTTTAATGAGCTAGTGAATAGAAGTATGATCAGTCCAATAGACATTGAAGACAATTGGGGAGAGAAGGAGGAAGGTTGCAGTGTACATGACATGGCGCTTGATCTCATATGCTCAATTTCATGTGAACAGAACTTTGTCACTATATTGGATTGCACCAAGAGAAAAATGTCTAACTCGCAAAGTAAGGTTCATAGATTATCAATCCAAAATAGCAAGGTAGATGTGGAAACCACCGGGATGGCACAAGTAAGATCTCTTTTTTGGACCAATAATATTGCTGTGAAAAAACTGGATATTTCACGTTTCCAACTACTCCGTGTACTGGATTTGGAAGGTTGTAATGTCTCAGATATTGAATATGTGGGGAATCTGTTACATCTGAGGTACTTAGGGCTAAAAGGTACTGATGTCCAGGACCTTCCCATGGAAATAGGGAGGCTACAGTTTTTGCTTACCTTGGACTTAAGAAGTACTTGGATAACAGAATTGCCATCGAGTATTGTGCAACTAAGACATCTGATGTGCCTATATATTGACAATGAAACGAAACTGCCGCCTGGGATATGTATCGAGAGTTCGAGACGAAGCTCTCAATCTGTCCACTCATGTCTGAATTCTCAACTTGCTTCTGGCAATTCAAGAACCGTTAAGTTTGTATCCCCCCTCCCCCCTGCTTTTCGCCCATTACGAACCATTAGTTATTATTTGGTTTGGCTGTTCTCTTGCGTTCTTCGTTAAACTCCTTTGTTTGTACTCCCTCCGTCAAATACTTGTCATCAAAATGAATAAGAGGAGATGTATCTAGACATATTTTAATTATAGATACATCCCTTTTTATCCATTTTGATGACAAGTATTTTCGGACGGAGGGAGTAACAACTTAATTTCAGACTCGATGTTTATTCCAGAGACACACAAACTATAAATAGTGGCGTTCAATTTGTACTATGTTGTTAAGTTTCATCTTCTATTTGCCATATTGGCTTGTTCAAATATGCAGGGAAGCTACCATTGTCGTTTTGATTTGACATCTCTTACGGCTTATAATAAGTACATTTTTTTAGTTTATTCAAACTGGAACTTGAATTGCTGGTGCATATATCTCACGTGTGCCTTTGCTGTCATATTTAGTCTGTAGAGTTATTGGCCCTTAAGTGATGTGTTAGAAATAGAGATAGAACTACCTATTGTAATCTCAACAAACTCTGTTCTCTCTCTCTCTCTCTCTCTCTCTCTCTCCCGTAGCTTATCTCCTCCTCTCTTGTAACAACCGAATTGTGGATCGATCGGTATTGCCTTGTAAGCCACGACAGGGGTTGTTCCTGTCTCATATCAATATAAACCAACGCGGCTCCTCATCGAGGAGTAGGAACGCTTCCATCTGACATGGTATCAGAGCCATCCTCTTCCCATCGATCTAGCCAAAAGCTTTCCTCCCGATCACCCTCGCCATTGCCATGTCGTCCTCATCCACCATCACCCTCAACCTTGGAGCCCTACCATCCGAGAAACTTACCAAAACCAACTACATCCTGTGGAAAGCACAGGTCATGCCGGGCCTGCGAGGAGCGCAGGTCACCGGCCTTCTGGACGGGTCAGATGCCGCACCACCGAAGACGGTGCAACAAGAGCAGACGGACAAAACCGTCACCACGGAGCCCAATCCGCTGTATGCACAGTGGATATCAAAGGATTAGCAGGTTTTGAGTCATCTTCTGAACTCTCTGTCAATGGAGATCCTCGCCCAAGTTGCGAGCAAGGAGACAACCTTTGATCTCTAGACTGCCATCACCACCTTGTTCTCATCGCAGTCCCAATCTCGCATCACCAATCTGCGGATTGCAATCACCAATACGAAGAAGGGTTCCATGTCCAGCAGCGCCTACATCTCCAAGATGAAGAATCTGGGGGACGAGCTCGCAGCGGCAGGACGCCCCGTCTCGGATCCAGAGATGGTGGATTATGTCCTCGTCGGCCTTGACAGAGACTATGATCCTGTTGTGGCAGCTATTGGCGCAATCAAGAATCAGATCACAGTTGACGACCTATTTGCTCAGATCGTGGCGTTCGATCAGCGTGTCGAGATGCTCGGCGATGGCCCTGATGGGGGTTTCAAAACCTAGGCAAACTTGGCCTACAGGGGGCGTGGGCGCGGCTACAGCAGGGGCCACGGGCGCAGCAGCAGCAAGGGGCGCGGCCGAGGCAGGCGTCCTTCCCCGACTCCGTCTGGTGGCCACGGCGGCGGCAGAGGTGGCCGCGGTCGTCCACAACAACAACGGCAGCAGCAGGAACATGACTATCCAGAGTGTCAAATCTGCTACAAACATCACCCAGGAGGTGCTCGTGATTGTTGGCATAGGTATGATGAAGATGAACCCGAGGAGAAGAGTGCAAACATGGTGACCAACTCCTATGGCGTCGACACGAACTGGTATGCAGATACCGGTGCTTCACATCACATCACCGGCGAGCTGGACAAATTGACGTTCAAGGAGAAGTACCATGGACATGATCAAGTACACACCGCGAGTGGTTCTGGTATGAAAGTTGCTCACATTGGTCATTCAATCGTTAAAACCCCTAAAAAAACCTTGCATCTAAACAAAGTTCTTCATGTCCCTGAAGCCTCACAAAATCTTTTCTCTGTTCATCGTTTTACCTTAGATAATCGTGTCCTTATTGAATTTTATCCTTATTTCTTTTTGGTAAAGGACTTGGACACGAGGAGAATCCTGCTTAGGGGCAAGTGCGTGGGAGGTCTCTACCCACTTATATCTTCGTCATCATCATTGAATAAACAAGCGTTTGTCGCTGTCAAGCCTTTATCATCCAAGTGACATAGTAGATTAGGTCATCCTTCATCAGTCATTGTTAAATTTGTTCTTAGCAAGAATAAACTTCCCTTCTCTCATGAGATTAGTGAGTCAGTTTGTGATCCGTGTCAACAGGCTAAAAGCCATCAACTCCCATACCCTGTATCTACTAGCATATCTACTGCACCCTTACAACTAGTATTCTCAGATGTTTGGGGGCCAGCTCCTACTTCGGTCGGTAGATACTCATACTATGTAAGCTTTATTGATGATAATAGCAAGTTTACATGGATCTATCTTCTTAAGAAACGGTCTGAAGTGTTTCAAGTTTTCACAAACTTTAAAAATCTTGTTGAAAGAAAACTAGACACTAAGATCATTGCCCTGCAAACCGACTGGGGAGGTGAATACAGGAAACTGAATTCCTTCTTCCAGCAACTTGGTATTTCTCATCATGTTGCATGTCCTCATGCGCATTAGCAGAATGGTTCTGCAGAAAGAAAACATCGTCATGTCGTTGAAGTAGGCCTAGCTCTACTCGCAAATGCATCTATACCACTAAAATTCTGGGATGAAGCATTCTTAACTGCCACATATCTCATCAACTTGCTCCCTAGCAAAGTCATCAAATTTGAGACCCCTATCACACGCCTCTTTGGCACTCATCCAGATTACAAGTCTTTGCGTGTCTTTGGTTGTGCATGCTGGCATAACCTAAGGCCATACAACTCGCGCAAGCTTGCCTTCCGTTCCAAACGATGTGTTTTCTTGGGGTACAGTCCCATTCACAAAGGAGTAAAATGCCTAGATGTCTCTACTGGCAGAGTTTATATATCCCGTGATGTTGTTTTTGATGAGTCCATTTTCCCTTTTGCATCTCTTCATCCTAACGCTGGAGCCATTCTTAAGAAAGAAATCTTGCTTCTTCCCCCAAACCTTCGGAACTTTGAGCAAGGGGGCGACGATTGTACTGATCAATATGACACTTCAACCAGTCCTAGTGGTGCATCTATTCCTGTGCAGGGTCATGGAGAAAACGCAGGAGAAAATGGTGCTCAAAATGATCAAGATTTGGCACAAAATGGCCCTATATTGCATGTGTTGGAGGAAGAAGAGGCAGGCGCAGACTACGAGGTTGATCCGGAGCAACATGCGACGCCGCAGCGTCAGGCGTCCTTGGATCGCGCGCCGCGATCAACTTTGGATCGCGCGCCCACCGGAGGCCAGTGCCAGCACGCCACGTCGCCAGGCGGTGGGCCGTCTCAGCGACCCACGTGCGGGTGGCCCACCACGACCGGTCTCCAGCTTGAGACGGTCGGCTCGGGATCTCGCGCGATCGGCTCGGGATCGCGGCTGCCCACGCGTGCGGATCAGGCGACAGCGACACTCACGGGATCTTCTGCGTCGCGCGGGGCTGCGGCACCAGAGTCCGGCGTGAACACACCAGAGGCTACAGAATCAGGGTCCGGATCAGCTACGCAAAGTGGATTCGAAGAATCTGCATCATCTGGATCTTCTGTGGCGTGATCATCTGCTCAGCTACAGCCGATGTCAGCCTCATGTGTCACAACTCGTCTTCAAAAAGGTATAAAAAATCCAAAGATTAGAACAAATGGTACTATACGCTATGGCATGTTATGTGTTGCAGGAGAGCCAACTAGATTGGAAGATGCACTTGGAGATCCAAGGTGGAAAAATGCAATGGATGAAGAGTACTCTGCACTCATGAAAAATAAAATGTGGCGTCTTGTACCTGAGCAGCGAGGTAAAAATGTTATTGACTGTAAGTGGGTATATAGAATCAAGAAAAAGGCAGATGGTTCGATTGACAGGTACAAGGCACGTTTAGTCGCGAAAGGTTTTAAACAGCGTTATGGGCTGGATTATGAGGACACATTTAGTCCCGTTGTTAAAGCTGCAACCATTAGGCTTGTGTTAGCTATTGTTGTTTCCAGGGGATGGAGCTTGAGACAGCTAGACGTGCAGAACACGTTTTTGCATGGTGTTCTGGAAGAGGAGGTTTACATGCGACAACCACCTGGGTATGAAAACAAGAAAACACCCCACTATGTGTGTAAGCTTGATAAGGCTCTTTATGGCCTGAAACAGGCACCAAGAGCATGGTATTCAAGGCTAAGCTCTCAGCTAAGGTGTCTTGGATTTGTTGCATCTAAAGCTGACACATCACTCTTCATCTACAATAAGGCAACCACAGTTATATTTGTTTTGATATATGTTGATGATATTATAGTTGCCAGTTCTTCATCAAGTGCTACTAATGCTCTACTTCATGATTTGAGTTCAGAGTTTGCCTTGAAAGATCTTGGTGATCTTCACTTCTTCCTGGGCATTGAGGTGTAGAAGATTCCAGATGGCATAGTAATGAATCAAGAGAAATATGCTACTGAGCTTCTGACTCGCATGAGAATGAAGGATTGTAAGCCTTCACCTACACCATTGTCCTCTTCAGAAAAACTGTCAGCCTTTGAAGGGGAGCCTCTAAAGGAAGAAGAGATCACAAAGTACAGGAGTGATGTGGGTGTCTTACAGTACTTAACACTGACAAGACTAGATATATCATTTGCCGTTAACAAGGTTTTTCAGTATCTACATGCACCTACTACTGTACACTGGACAACTGTTAAAAGAATTGTACGGTATATAAAATACACTGTAAGCCTAGGACTTCAGTTTAAACGTTCAAGCTCCACTCTTGTTAGTGCCTTCTCTGATGCTGACTGGGCAGGATGCAGTGATGACAGGAGGTCAACTGGAGGATTCGCAATATTCTTTGGTCCTAACCTTATTTCTTGGAGTGCCAGGAAACAGGCTACAGTGTCAAGATCAAGTACAGAGGCTGAATATAAGTCACTAGCCAATGCAACTGCTGAGATCATTTGGGTGGAATCGTTACTTAATGAGTTGGGTGTTAAGCAACACCGCATTTCATGTTTATGGTGTGATAATTTGGGAGCCACCTATCTCTCTGCTAACCCAGTGTTCCATGGAAGAACTAAACACATTGAAGTTGATTTTCATTTTGTGAGAGAAAGGGTTGCAGAAAAGAAGTTGGACATCAGATTTATTCCCTCCAAAGATCAGGTAGCAGATGGCTTCACCAAGGCATTGTCAATTAAACCATTTGAGGAGTTCAAGAGGAATCTTAATATAGGATAGTTGAGATTAAGGGAGGGTGTTAGAAATAGAGATAGAACTACCTATTGTAATCTCAACAAACTTTGTTCTCTCTCTCTCTCCCGTAGCTTATCTCCTCCTCTCTTGTAACAACCGAATTGTGGATCGATCGGTATTGCCTTGTAAGCCACGACAGGGGCTGTTCCTGTCTCATATCAATATAAACCAACGCGGCTCCTCATCGAGAAGTAGGAACGCTTCTATCTGACATGATGCAATGATTTCCGGAGGTAAGAATGGTTGGGTGCACTCCCTGTCTCCTTCATCGACTGTCAGTCTTCTCCTTTAGAAATCCAACTGAAGCTGAAAGCCACAAGCTCGGCTCAACACCAAACTAAGGCAATGTGTCTGGTGCTTTTCCACGTCCTAAGTGGTGCTCTTTCTGTGCTTTTTCTCTGATGCCAACAGCAGGAGCTCTGTTTTGCATTGTTTTTGTAAGTGTAGTCAGAGGAGAGTACAATGGGTTACGGTCTTGGTTGAAAATGTTGGAGCTGCGCCGTGATGTAGTACAAATCTGGTTCACTCGGATAATATACACCGATCGAGGACTTGTCGCCACCATGGGGCGTCATCTCAACTTCGCCTGGGCACCGTCGTAATCGTGGATTACCGCCGCTGCGCTGCTTACTCTCTTCTTCAGAGATGCAAAGGCTTCAGACATCCTGACCTGGCCGACCGGAAAGCATCATCGCGCTGGGCGGACGGCGGCGAGGTCGACTCATCCGAGCCGAGCCCGTGCCGTACGTGACGGGAGCATATCGACCACCTCCGGACGGGGCCGCGGAGACGACGTCGCGGGTTTCCTCACCCGGCTCCGCATCTATTCCGACCAAGTAGTGGTCGAATCGGGGGAGGCGGTGGCCGGCCAAGGGAGAGGTGGGGTTCAGATAGTGGGATGGCGGAGAGAAGATGTTCAAGTTACCTGGTTTGTGCTGAAAATAAAAATTCTCCCTCGTTTCCAAGGGTTCATATCCATACGACGTTACTTAGGATTAAATTATCACATCTTAATTATGCAACAAGTAGTTGAGATTTGATAATATTGTGTCACACTGATGTGAAAAAATCAGAGCTTTTTGAGCAAATAGTTCGTCATGCAAACTCCTGTCGCATTTCTAGGCGCTGTCGTGTAGTACAATTGAATTTTCATATCGTGCCCTCAAATCTAATCCCTGTTATTAATCTTGACATATACAAGTACAATGACCTCTGTCTCTGATCAAATTCAGATGTGTCTTCCTTGGTTAGTTGCATTGTTATGCATCTCTTCTGCCAGTTGAATAGCTTGATCGAGAGCACGAAAAGAAAAGGCAAAGAGAACTGCAAACGAGGCAACCACCGGACTAACAGCCTACAGGAAGTCGTGATGGTAACCAAAGTTGCTTTCCACAAACAAAGACACGAGCACACCATTGTCAAACTACTCGGTTACATCCCCAAACTGTGAAGCTACCAGACCATAGAGTGTCCATGAAACAGGGCAGCGACAGTAATATACCATTTCCACCATATTAGAATTTTCGAGGAAAGTGGCCAATTAGAATGTATTGTAGTACGTTAGGAAAAACAGGGAGCAAAGTCCATTTACTGTTGATAGCAGATAGTCCCTCTGCAACTTAATATAAGATGTTTTTTGACACAAACTTCTTTCAACAATCAAGCCCTTGAATACAAGCAAATCTTTGTTCTTAATTAATACAAGTGTGCCAGCATGACTCGCATATGAAAGATATGTAAATTGGCAGTTTGGCATCACCGCAAACAAAAGAAGATTTATTTATTTATTTATTTGAAGAAAAGGGTTCACCCAAGTATAGTGTACAATACAGCAGTATATGTCAGTACTCTGTTGTTTGACAGAGTACTCTGTTGATTTCACCCGAGTATATTATTTTGAAAGAAATACGATGAAATGTTTGACAGAGTACTCTGTTGTACAAGCAGTAGTGAAACTGGGACATTATAGACCATATGTCAGTCTCAAGAATGTATATAGTAAAGTGTTATTACTAAATACCTCTCTTGATTGGTAATATGTGTGAGATCATCCTCTATTTGTGAGGACGCATTGTTCACCGCCGGGGTGGGAGATGTATGTAGCCGCCCGACACTGAGTACCTGCCAGGTTCAGAGTATGATGAACTGTTGGATGGGTTCAGGCTAAGATTCAGACAAAGAAAAGCACGAACTTTGGGGCAGCAATTTTGGCTATGGTTTCATGGGTCTGAGACACTCACAGCCGGAACACGGCAGCTAGGCAGGGGTTTTAAACCAAGTACGGAGTAGCTGAACACTTGGGTTTCAAATCCTGGGTCTTATAGCCATCACAAGACTGAAAAGGCAATATAAATAAAAGCGCTAAAAGGAAACAGAGTGTCTCCTTTGGCAAAATTCAAATGGCGACAACATGCTGAGTGTCAGACAATGTTTTTGACACAAACGTCTTATATTCAAGGGCTTGTATTCAAGGACTTAATGAAGCAGAGGCTGCGCTGAGGGCTGCAGCGGGTGAGCATCCCAACCGTCCCGACATTCATATAAGCACATGCCCAATATGGTAATGTTCAGATGTTGACACATCTAACGACGACCCCATGCAGCATGCCCTTATTCTCATCTCTGTGCTCCGCCAAGTGCTTATTCCTCTATATTTCTTTCTCTGAAATTTCAGGGTGTATAAGAGGCAAGGCCGCATGCGCTGAGGTTCGCTTCTTGTCCCTTCGTTTCTACGCCAAGTGTTCAGTATTTTGTTCTCCAGCAAGTGTTTAGAATTCATCTTCTGTACAATTGAATTTTAATTAATTAGTTAATCACTGCACGGCTTTCATCCTAGCAGCTACAGACTAAATTTTATTGGATACTGTCAACGTTCAGTTGGTGAGATCTTCTGAATTTTCTTCACATTCTTGTTGTGTTTGTATCTCTTGCTCTCTTGATTTCTCCATCTCCTTGCATTTGACATGCTGGTCCAATTAAGTTTCATCAAACAAACAGGGGAGGGCAGAGCTGTGTATGTTTGTATCATCATCTTTCCTTTTTAGGACTTGCTACTGCATCTCAAATCTCAACTGTATGTATAATGTATTGGACCCCCAACGTTATCTGAACTTCTGAACGAGCCGCTGGGCTGCCTATTCTTTAGTTCAGAGATGCAAAGGCTTCAGACATCCTCACCTGGCCGACCGGGAAGGGGTGGGCGACGGCGACATCATCGCGCTGGACGGACCGCGGGGAGGTCATAATGGGTAAGAACATAAGCTAGTAAGTTACACACTTTCCTAGACTATGTTACTATCTTCATAGTGGGTAGGAACATGTATGTAGTGTCATGCAACGATGTATTTATTAGGTTATAGACTCATTGTTTTTTGGAGTGTGTGATGTTTCGGTAACTTAGATAGTTACCACAAGCACCTCTCTCTTTATTAAATATGTGCTATATAAGCAAAATTGTATTGGAATGTGTGATGTTACTCCTAAGTTCTTCCTCATTGTGACCAGCCTCATCCGAGCCCGCGCCGTACGGGAGCATCTGCACCACCTCCGGACGGGGCTGCGGAGACGACGTCGCGGGTTTCCTCACCCAGCTCCGCATCTATTCTGAATCACTGTGAAGGAAGGAAGACTGTGCTTCGGCTGAGGCTGGGGAGCCGACCAAGGAGTGGTTGAATCGTGGGAGGCGGCGGCCAGCCAAGGGAGGGAGGTGGGGTGACTGGGTTCGCCTGCGGCTGCCTATGCTCCGTTCGAGTAGGGCAGCGGTGCTTGGGATTCAGGCAGTGGGAATATGTCAGAGAGAAGATGTTCAAGTGTACATGGTTAGTGCTGCAGATAAAATTTCCCCCTCATTTCCAAGGTTCATATCCATATGACGTTACCACTTAGGATTATATTTCTTACTCTACATCTTAATTATGCAGCACATAGTTGAGATTTGGTAATGTGGTGTCGCACTGATGTGAAATATTCAGAGCTTTTTGAGCAAATATAATAGTTCGTCATGCAAAGAGCTGGGCCAACTGACCAAGTTGAGTGTGTGCTCCGGTTCAAATGGAGATGTATCAATGACATCACTAGTGAAACTTTGGTTGAGTCGCTAAGTAACCTGCACACAATACAAAATCTGGATATTTGTGCAGATGGCCGTCGACATGTCGATCTCATGCGTGAAGGCTGGGTTCCTCCCACACAGCTCCATAGATTGCAGTTTCAGGGAACCACCTGCTCATTCCAGACTCTGCCAACATGGATTAATCCTTCAACGCTTCCTTTACTTACCTGGAAATATGGATGGAGGAAGTGCGACCGGACGACATTCGGCTCCGAGGGTTGTTGCCCGCTCTGCTACCTCTCTTTGATGCGCAATACTAGC